>NC_081572.1:2524045-2643990 GCF_022355385.1 Mustela nigripes | reverse complement strand
TGGATGATGAATGAGAGGATGGATGGATGGTTAGATGGACGGATGGATTATAGATGATGGACGGATGATGGATGGCGAATGGGTAGAGGACGGATGGACGGATGCTGGATGGGGGAGGGATGAGTGGAAGGATGGACGGGTGGATGAATGGAAGATGGATGAAGGATGGCAACTGGACAGATGGACGGATGCAGTGCCCCCCCCTTGCTGCATCTTCAAATCAGTCCCAGGACCATCCCCCAACCATCACACCCCATCCCAGTCCCAGGAGACCCAGTGAAGAAAGGACTAGGACAGAAAGGGTCACTAGAGGGTTTCTGGCCCCAAACAAAGCACAGGAGGTGCTAAAGGAGGCCCAAGAGGCCGGAAAGCCTCGCCCAGCTCTTTCCAGGCTTAAATGAAACACCGGACACAAAGGTACTTTGCAAACTGCTCAGCAGGGAACACGCACAGGGGATTCCTGCTTTCTTCTCCATCCTGTGAAGGCTGCAGCCCCTCCTGCTCCCCTGGTGGGGCACTTTGAGAGGGCGGCCACTTGCTTTCTTCCCACTGTAGCCCCAGGACCTGGCCAGAGCAGGTACCTGAGAAACTGTGAGAACGTCATTGTGTATGAGGGACAGCGGGCAGCTAACGAGAGACTACTGACCACCTGGCCCCTGACTGTGTCTGGGGACATCGAGTGACCATAACACACGGCAGCTCACGCTTTAGCACCAATCACCAAATCCAGGACTTCCAGCCACTGCTGCCCACGGCAATGTCACCCTGCAGGGCCAGAACACCCCTTTCCTGCACACAATGGCCTGACCAGCTCGCTGGCCATGACCGGGTCTTTACTGAGTTCGGCCTTGTGCCGAGGCCTGCACATACCACTCATCTTCTCCACCCAGTTGCCCTCTGAGATGGGAAGGGTGTGTGACCCCATTTCACAGATGGGCAAACAGAAGCTCATGGAGATGAGGTAGCCTGCCCGAGGTCTGTCTCGCCAGAGGTTAGACCAGGTACCCACCAGACAGAGCCCAAGCAGTGCTGGGCTGCTCCCCAAGTCAGCTCTGTCCTTCAAGGGCACCATCTCCATAATTCAATGCACCAAAGATGTGCCTCAGGGGCTTCGTTTAAAGCCCCCCCGCAGTGCCTGTTTTGCAAAGCGCCTTTCTGCCAAAAGCCACCACTGCACTTCCCTGGGCCTCAAGTCCACTGCTGTGCTCAGGGCAGAGGGCGAGTCAGGGCTGCGGGAGAGGGGCCCACCTTCGCCCTAACTCAAGGAAGAGCCCTTCCCTGGGCTCCCAAACCCCTAACCCTCCTCTGCCCAGTACACCCCCAAAGGAGGACAGAGAAGGGGTGGGGCAGGACAGAGGCCCGGGCACACAGAGACACAGGCCGAGCTCAGCCCCCACACATGAGGCCGCTGACTCAGCACCTCTTCACCCACCTGGCATCACCCCTACAGCTGAGAAGCGCCCCACATGTGGGACCCCGCCCAGCACCTCCCAGCTTAGGGTCTCAGGTGAGTGCAGGCCGCCCGGACAAGAAACAGATGTCCTCACACTCAGCAACTCGAGCACTGCAGGAAGAGTCCTCTCCCCATCCAGGCCCACGTCACACACCAGCAACCCGTGCCCCTGCAGCAGCCCGCACCTCCTCCCAGGGGACCAGGGGACGTGCACTCAGGCTCGGGCATGCAGGCCAGGGCAGGCCCAGTCTCCCGTTCCTGCCCGTGTCCAGCAAAGCGCCCTCTCTGGTCTAGGGAGTGGGGGGTGGGGAGCGGGCAGGTGGTCCGTGCCTTGTTCAGGAATTCCAGGTTGTCCCCTAGGTGCCCTCCCACAATCGGAGAGCAAACAGAGGAGGTGGGCAGAGAGCAGCACAGCCTTCACGCGGGGCCAAGCTAATCACTCCATCCCAAAATGCAAGCTGGCAGCCACTCCACGGCCACCAAAGGCCAGTGAGGGGCAGATCAGTAAGTCTTTGTGACACGTATTAGCAGATTCATTAGTGAAATTAACTCTCCCCTAAACAGCTGAGATCAGGTTAAACAAAGACGTGTGGAATGGGTGGTTGACTCCTTTCTTCCATTCCCACGTGCTGGAACGGCCTGGGGCCGCAGCTGCGGGGGGCCAGGGTGCGGCGCCCTGACCCTCTCCGAAGGCCTGGGTCTCCCCCTCAGCCCTGGAGGTCCGCGCCTCCAGGCCAGGGCTCTGCAGCCCCGCGGCTCTCCCCAGAGCCCAGCTCCCGTCCTGCCGACTTGAGCTCTTTCTTTCTTCTCCTTCTCCCCTTGAAAAATCAAGTAGGATGCGTGTCGGGTTGGGCTGGATGCTGGAGATTAGATGGCATCTGTCTGGACATAAATAATTTACTGCTTGATGGTCAGGGGGAATTTAATTAGTTCTTGTTCTCCTGATAGAATCAGCCCACCATTGCTAAAACATTTCACTCCGAATTAGTCTGAAAGGGGCCAACCAGGCAATGCTAATTTTATACACATGGCGTCCCCCGCAGCTTCTGAAAATACACATCCAGCACAAGCACCATGCGGCGTTGCTGCCGCCTGGGTGCCTGGGGGTGCCAGATGAAGTCCACGACGGCGGGCCACAAGCCGGCAGGGGACAGGGGAGCTGGGGAAGGGGCCGCCACCCTACAGCAGAGCCGTGCGCGGCTCCTGTCCTCCCAGCCACCGGGCAAGAGGAAGAGGGTCCCCCGCGATGGGATCAAGGGGAAGGAGCCCAGGCGAGGGGCTCACCCCACCCCAGTATTCCGGCAGCAAAGACTCAACAGAGCTGCACTTTTCCCCCCTCTGCGGAGCCTGGCTCTGCTGGATGCCAGCCTCCCCACCTGCCCGGGGAAATCACAGCTCAGATTAGAACCTGAAGACGGGGCCCTCTGCCAAGCGCCGCACGCCCACTGCCTCCGCGGGGGCCCAAATGTGGCAGCGCAGGGCGGGGACGGAGGGAGCGAGAAGGCCCTCGCTTGTCCTGAAGTTCCCTTGAAGAACACCGGGAATGAAACGGAGCTCAGGAAACGAGCTGAAGGGATCGATAGCCACAAAAACCACCACAACGGAAAGATGCTTTAAAATGAGGGAAACGTCGTCAATGGGTCTTTGGGAAAAAAAAAAAATCGAAATCTCCAAGAAACGTTCAGTGAGAAGGAAGAAAAGGAACAGGCCGAAGGCTGACTCATCCGCTAAGCAGAGACTGGCCCCGTCAGCAAGCGTGGCCAGCGAGGCAGGAAACCAAGGCCACGGGCCTGCCGGCGCCCTCCCCCTGCAGCCCCGGCCCGCAGCTCTCTGCTCGTCTCAGAAGGAAGACGGGCCACAGCTCCCTCTGAGCCACAGAGGACACCAGATCCCCCGGCGTCGCTGACGAGAAGTGTCTGTCTCACCACACCCCTGCCAGCATTACAGGTTCGCGTTTTTTAGTCTTTTCTAATACGAGACCAGGAGGGTAAGGGTTTGATCTTCCCTGCAATTAATTTTCTTTCCACACAGAAGACGAATGCAACGTGTCTTCTTTTGCAAAGTGGGCTCTTTTTCGACACTTTCTTTTCCTTTGGAGTTTCAACCGATACATTCTTCAATCCCTGTCGGAATCCCCCGCTGGCCTGGAATTCAGGTCAGAGAGTGCATCTTTCCTCTGCCTGCCTGTCCAGCACGCGCTCCCCTCTCCGTCAGAGGCGGCACTTCATAAGTACCGGGTGGGCCAGAGGAGGGCTGGAGGAAGTGAGCTCTCTGATCACAAAAGCATTCCTCGTGCAGACGAAGGAAGAGGATATGGCCCCCGGGAGGAAAACACCGGAGATCAAATGAGCGCCATGTGCCCAGCCCCTGCCTGGGACTCCACATGCCTCATCTCCACAGTGCCACCGAGACCCCCAGCCCCCGTGCGGATGGAGCCCCTCATCCCCCACCGCCCGCTTCCTCGAGGTCAGTAACTTGCCCAGGTCACCCAGGTAAGAGGAGACAGCCAGTGTGGCAAGCAGGGAGGCTGGATCTGGCCCTCGCCCTGACCTGTCCACAACCCAGAGCTCTCTGGCTTCCAGCCGGGCAACTCCAGTCTGAACTCCTCTCCTTCTCAAGGAAGGCCCACTCTGGGCCAAACGAAGGGATACAGTGCCCCATCACAGAGCCCCACGTCACATTCTCCAAGCTGAGATTTGGAGAGTGAGCTCTGGTGCATCAAGAGCTGTCGGTCTCCATGGCCTCAACGAAAAAGGGAGGCAGCCTTGTCCGGCCATCAAGGAAATGGAAGTGAAGACCAGGCTGGGTAACACCTCCATCTACCAAGTCAGGGACGATCGCTTCTAAAGATAACAGCCGAGCTGGCCCGCATGTTCCCTGCACGGGCTCAGGGACACACATTAATGAGGGGACAAGCTTCCTGCAGGACCTCCACCAAAATATTCCCAGAGCCCTGTAAATGCCTGTGCTCCTTGAACCCAGAATTCTACTTCTAGGAATTGATCCCACAGAAATAATCAGAGGTACAGACCAAGATTTATGTACAAGGAAGTTAATCACAGGATTATTTATAACGTGGAAAAAACTGGAAACAACCCAACCAGCCAACAGTCTGGGAAGGAGGAAACAAATCACGAATCTGCAAGCCATCCATGCAACAGACTAGTCGGGAGTCACTGCAGATCGTGGCTCTGGTAAATGCTTGAAAACATACAGTGGTGCTCACCACGTAACAGCAAATGAAAACAAGACACAGACTATATATAAACGACACCCTAACTTTATTTTAAAATGCATATTTTTAAAAAAAGACTAATAGGAAATATACCAAAATGCTCAGAGGGTTATCTCTGGGTAGGAAGATTAAGATTATAGCTAGTGGGGCGCCTGGGTGGCTCAGTGGGTTAAGCCTCTGCCTTCAGCTCAGGTCATGATCTCAGGGTCCTGGGATCGAGCCCCGCATCGGGCTCTCTGCTCAGCAGGGAGCCTGCTTCCCCCTCTCCTCTCTCTCTGCCTGCTTCTCTGCCTACTGGTGATCTCTGCCTGTCAAATAAATAAATAAAATCTTTTTTTTTTTTAATTATGGTTAGTTTTTGTTCCCATTAATATATTTTTTGTGTTTTCTCTACTTTTTACAAAGAGAAAATATTTACTATAATCACAGAAAAGAATATCTTTCAAGTTGTAAAGGATGGAGTTAGCATATCATATTTCTGGCTATGGAATTCGTTCTGGAAGCTCACTCAACTCTTCAAAGTCCTTCTCAAAGTGGGCCATAAAGAGCTGAAGAAAAGACCCCAGCAGGGCTCCATCTCAGCAAGGAAAGAGCAGAATCTCCTCCTTTCTTCTGGAAGCAATACTTCTACTAATGCAACCTAAGAGTGCTCTGATTTTTGAAGCAGCCCTATCACACTGCTGACTCACCCTGTCTCGCCCACCGCAGACTTTGAAAACTTGACCCTTCAGACCCAAATAAAGTTCTTTGGATTTATTCCTACTAAGCTGTATCTTGCTAGATTCAACCTACCGTTCTAACTGCTGAGATGTATGTAGAGCCCAAGTCTATGGAATGTACCCGCCACTGCTCTCAGCTTCATGTTACCTCCGAATTTGAGAACTCTGCCCCGTCCCCATCTAGGTCATCAACCACCTCAACGAGCAGGAAGGGGGGAAGACGACGACGATGGCCCTTTGGCGCGTCACTAGAAACCTCCCTCCCTGCGTCCTCCACTTGTCAATCAGCTCCCATTGGTCACTCAGCCAATTACGGACGTTTTGAACGAAGACACACAAAAAGGTGCCATTCTCCGTATTTAAGCCTTGCCACGCCGCGTCTCCCACGTGTCCAACAAAAGAGGTGGCCGAAGCCAGTCACCCTCACAGCTCCCCCTCCGCAGATGCCACCCTGCACGCCAACGGGACTCCTGGGCACGTGCAGGAAACCTGGGAAGGACCAGAGGCGGCCCCGCCCCCACCCACGGCCCGGCCGGGCGTGCTCGAGGCCCAGATGGGAGGAGGCTGAGGTCTACAGCAGAGCCCAGGGCCAGGCCCAAGACGTCCGGACTCTCCACTTCCAGCCACGATGCCACTTGAAAACTGCCACACTGAGGGGGCATGTCTGTATGATGGACAGAATCTGCCGGCAAAAGTGAAGGCCTGCAGGCTCCCAGGCCGCCCCAGTCAAGTAGCTGAGCCGCCGGAGGGCCCAGAGGATTCTGCGTGCCACGCCTCAGAAGCAGCACCCGTGGCTCCTCCACCCGTGGGTCACCAGGCACCCGTTGCCCCGGATGGGTCCCATGGCAGCTCGCAGACCAGCTAAGGGCTTGTGTCTCGAGCCTGGTGGAAAGGGTTAAGCTCCCACCCTGTCATGAAAGCTTAGCTTCGTCTTAGTCAAATTTCCTGGCTTATCTGCACCTGTTTCCTTCTTTATAAAATGAGGCCACACAGCCCCTCTCGTGGTCTGCTGTATGGATTCACCAAGTCCTAGCAGAGGAAGGGGCTGTCAGGCAGCATTCTCCAGGGACCCCAGCTCCAGGCTCTGGGCTCACTCCAAGGCGGGGCTGGCTGGGTCGAGTCTATAGAGAAATCCCGCTTTCCTTCTATTTTGACAAATCTGAAATTTGAAAATCAATTGGAAATTCCTAGGTAAGGATTTTCCTGATCCTTCCCTCTGCAGTTTGGACGCAATTGATGATGCAAAAGCCCAAACGCTCCTGGGACAGCATGAGCCCTCCTCCAAGGACAGCCCCACCATGCCCTCGCGCGCTGTGCCGTGATGAGGACGGAGGCCCGTGGCCCCGGCAGACCTCTCCTCCACAGCTGCTAGCCCCCCCATCCAGACAACACACACAAGGAGCACAAAGACCACCCCTCGTCCTGGAGACAAGGCACCACAGCCCCTGTCAAACGGCACCGGGACCCAATCCTAACCCTTCACATGAACGAGTACACGCTAATGACACGCCCCCTACCCACTCCTTTCCACAGTCTCCACAATCAGACCTCTCCTAGCCTTTCACACCTCCCACTGCAGCGAAAGCCAGGGTGAAGGCCTCACTTCCTCTACGTCCCTCCTCACACGGACGGCCACCTGCCACACCACGCACACTACAGTCCCATGAAACCGCTCCTTCTCATCACGGCTAGGAAGAGGCAGGAGCCCCGTCCACCCCGTGCAGGGATAGCAGCCTGACTTCCCGCCTCTGCCCCATGAGAGCATCCTTCTGAAGGCGATGGTCCCTAACCCAGAACCCTACACCCCGCTCTTCAGACACCCCCAAGAGCAAGCCAGCCAAGCCCCCCAGTCCTGCTCCCTGAGAGGCAGCTGAGCCTCTGAGGCCCACAGTCCTGTCTCCCAGAACCTCAGAGCGGGGCCCATGTAGGGGTGACACTGGCTTCTCCTCAGCCATCCTGGCCACACACTGGCTCCTGGGGACCGCCAGGAAAGCTCACTGCATCACATTATATTTCTTCTTGAAGTATTGTTTATCATGTAAAATACATGTAACATCAATCCGCTATTTCCACGAATCTGCAGCACGTGATTCCATCACAGTTAGATTCATACGCTTGGTTCTCCCAGCACCACTACCACCTGTTTCTAGGACTCTCTCCTCCCTACAAACAACAGGCAACAGCTCCCTGTGCCCGTCGCCCAGCCCCAGGCCCCGCTGACCTACTTTCCGTGTCCGTGGATCTTCCAATTCTGGGCACGTCACAGAAACCGAATCCAGTATTTGTTTGCTTGTACCTGGCTCCTTTCACCGCGGTTTCGAGGTTCATCCGCGTTGTCAGAGCCGCCGAAATTTCACTCCTTTCCCTGGCTAAGTTCTACCACATCTTGTTCACCCACTCATTCGCAGGCAGACACAGGTCGTTTCCACCTTAGGCCGCTGTGGACAGTGCTGCCGCGGCCGTGGGTGTGCAGACGTCTCTCTGAGACCCCCCTTCAGTCTTCGGGGTGCCGCTGGCTTCTCTGTAACCACCTACCGCGCTTACTCCCTGCGCTGTCGCCCGGGCGTGGCCGCTGCAAACACGGCACCAGGTGTCAGAAATTCTGGCGGCCAAGGCGAACTTCTAAGGGTGTTTAGACGGGGGCGAGGGTGGACGGACGGAGGGACGGGTGGACAGACACCACTACTATCCCACTCGACCCCTCTTGCCCCAAATTGACTGGCACAGGCAGTTTAAGGATTTCTGAGTAGCCAGGGCGTCCCGCATCTCAAGTTTTCTGTGGGAATGATGTTTCCGCCAACAGCAATGACTGCTCCTGGCTCCCAAGCCCTCCTGCCCCTCAAAACCACCAGGACAGCGTTTTCAAAGTGACATGTCACATGCCCCAGCCAGGACCCTGCCCCCACAGGTGAGGATGGCACCCTACAGTCTTTACTTGCCCAGGGCTCTCCGATGGCTTGTGGCGGGGGAGGGGGGGCGGTGTGGAGAGATCAGCCAGGGCTGGGCACCCCTGGCATATGCCTCCCAGCTCCCCCACCAGTGGGCCTGTGGGCCTGGCTGCTTTGTGTGGCTTGCAGGAGCATGGGTTGTTTTTTAAAAAATAGACTGTTGTGCCTTAGGAAGGATGGAGAAACCTATAAATCACAGATAGGAGATCTGGCTGATAGACCAGGAAGGGGCCCGCTGGGGGTATGGGCAGGGGTGGAGAGGAACCTTCTGTAAGTGGAGGCACAGGGAGGGAACAGAGCCAGAAGCGCTGTGATGAAGCCGATGTCCTGGCGGTTAGTACAGTGCAGCTCCACAGCCCCACCCCGGCCCAGCTGCTGCAGCCCCACGACACGCTGTTTCTCTTTACCCCAATCCCACCTTCTGGAATGATGGTCTGATGGCATCAGGTATCCGAGATCCTTCAGGAATCCCACGGTCTCCTGCCATCTCAAAGTTCTCTAAAGTGGCTGGTATTGTGGGTTCTAAGTGTACATCCCGAACAGGAAAAACAGTACCGTCTGCACGTGTCACGGGACCAAAGGCAAACTGTGGTCCCCACTGAAAAATCGGTTCCATCAAACCCCCCTGCTCGGCCTCACCACCCGGGCCACCCGCTGGTCCCTGAGGTGGTCTCCCTCACCCGCCAGACCCCTCCATACATGTCACACAGCAGGTGTTTCTAATCCTGTCTTGGGTTCCCTGGTCTGTCTTCCATCTCAGAAACTCCCACTGAACCTCACGTGTATCAGAGGAAGCGTCTCAGGCTGTGTGACACCTGGAGTCTTCAATCTGTCATCTACCATGCCGAGTCGTCCATCAGCACTTCATTTTCCTCCTGCTGCCTGTTGTCGGCTGAGAGCTATTGGTTAATCGGGGTTCAGGAAACATGGCCAAGGATGGAGGTGTCCGCAGATCCTGCAGCCTCTCGGGGTCCGGCCCAAGGATCCACTCGCTTCCCGGCCCCAACTCCTCCAAGAGGAACCGAAACTCACAGAAGCTCAGGGAGCGGGGAAAGCCCACAGCCTCGTCCCCCAGGAGACAGAATGAGCCCCCAGGCCTGCATCGGGAGGATGGCACCCCAGCCAGGGGACCAGAGACCCACATGGCCACGATCCCCCAGGGCAGCAGCAAGCATCCTGGTGCATCCCAGTGCCTCCAGCTTGCTCTTCCAATACTGTTTACTCAACAACCACTGGGAGCGGGAACAAAAGATCCGCATTGACAAGGACACTCACGTGCACCTCCACACCTCCGGCCGGCTCTTCCCTCCCAAGAGGGCTTTTCAGACAAAGCAAGTTTGATCATGTCTGCGACTTGTCTCAGTCCTTAATGTAATCAACCGGGTCACATATCCCCTGGGGCATGGAGGCCTGTGTCCCTCCCACTGCCCCGCACACGGGCCACTCTGACCTGGGGAATGCATGCCCACCACCCCTTTTTGGGGTCCCTGAAGGCACTGAGCCACATCAGTGGCTCACAGACCCGGCAGCCAGGGACCCTTCCCTCAGGAGGTGGTCTCTAGTGGGCGCCCACCGCTCTGGGGTTTGCCCATTTATTATTAACAAGGGGTGAGGGACATCAGCCTGTCTTCTCTATCACCTGCAAAGGTTTTCAGACAAGGGAGTTTCTGGTACATCAACTCCAAAAACTGGGATAGGGAGGGGCATGCGGGAGAGCAGAAAGCTCACCAACAGCACGCATCCGCCACCCAGGGTGCTGTCCCCACGCCCCGCCCCACCCCGTGCCCACCCCTGTGTAGAGGGGCCAACACAGCCGATGGAAATACAACGTGCCAGCTAATCCCGCACTCCAGACCAAAAAGAAAAGAAGAAAGAAAGAAAACCCCTTTAGAGGAAGTACATCCCACACGACATGCGCAATATTTAGGTTACACTTATTGTCTATTAAGAAGATTTACTTATTTATTTTAGAGAGACAGCACACGGAGGGGAGGGGCAGAGGGACAGGGAGAGAGAAACTGAAGCAGACTCCACCCCGAGCACATGTTCGCACCACCTCAAGATCAGGACCCGACGTGAAACCAAGAGTCACATGCTTAACCCATCGCGCCACCCAGATGCCCCTGGGACACACTTATTCTAAACAGTTATTGTTGATCTGAAATTCAAGTTTGCCTGGGCATCCTGGATTTTATATGGAACCGGTCACCCCACAGCATGTGGCCTCTGCCTCCACTGCTCCTGGGCCATTTCCCCCTTCTCTCGGACGTCTGGCCACTAAAGGATCTTGGAGGGCAAGCTGGGCCAGGCCACCCTGGAGTTCACCCTCCCTCCCAGAGGGTCCTAAGGAAGCAGAGATCCCATAAGTTCCTCCTAGTGCCCGAGACAGACAAAAAGGAGTAAGAGAGAGACAAAGGCCATAAATAAATGTGGAGGAGGCAAGGCTGGTGGGACCCTGATCCTGGCAACAGACCTGCCTGGGACCAGTGGGGTCTGGGGTGTGGCCTGAGGCTGGGATGCCTCTGGGGGCCTCATGCCCCCCAGCCAGAGGGGAGAGGCCTTTAATCCTGGAGTGGACAGTGAGGACAAGACTTCTTCCCCAGCAGGCAAGGACAGGCACCTGTCCCTTTAACAGGCCAAGCTCTAACCCGTCCCACAGCTCTGGTCACCCCATGTCAACGGCTACTAGAGAGAGGACCACGTCTGGGATTTTCCAAAGCAATGATTCAGCCTGGATGTGTTCAGAAACCTCACCTCAAGTCCAGGTGATTATTTCCACCTTCCCATCTTCCTCTGGAATGTTCCGTCCCTCTGCCCTCCCCCACGCATCACCTGACTCCTATCCCCACCCTGGTTCTGGTTTTCTTTATGAATCTGCCAGCAGGAGAAGCCAAAGCAGAACGAAGGGGAGCGTGCACCAGCTGGAGAGAGGCGGCATCTCCTCCCCCCAGGGCCAAGGACAACATTCTCTAGGAACAAACAAGACTGCGGGGGTGGGAAACCAGGCAGAGAAAAGAAATACCAGTGCCGTCTGCTCCAGCTTATGAGGAAAGGGTGCAGGCCCCTGGGGACCTGCTGCCCAAGAGATTATGTACAGGGTTCCCAGGAACAGAGCAAGAGAGCCGTCCAAAAGAAGGAATGGGAGGCCATTTAAAACCGCTCACGTGTTCATTGAACAAGAATTTCCTGAGCAGCTACTGTGCGGGCGCTGGGGAAGCAGCGGTGAGCAAGATGGCAGGAGTGGTCAGCTGGGTCCTTCTCAAACCGTGATGTGTCCCCCGCAAAACCACACAGGAGCTTGTTAAGGGGCAGATTCCCAGTCTGCCGGCCTGGGGTGGGGCCTGCATTCTGCCTCTCCGCCTGCTCTCAGACGGACAGATGCTCTGACCTGTCCCCTTTGCACACTGGCTCCTGGCGGCTTCTGAAGACCCAGGCCCCACCCACTCAGGTTCTGACCTATTGGCTGAGGGTCCCCTGCTTGACAGGGGACTCTGAAAGCACCCAGGTCAAGAACCACTGCTCCGGGGCGCCTGGGTGGCTCAGTGGGTTAAAGCCTCTGCTTTCGGCTCGGGTCATGATCCCAGGGTCCTGGGATCGAGCCCCACATCGGGCTCTCTGCTCAGCGGGGAGCCTGCTTCCTCCTCTCTCTGCCTGCCTCTGCCTACTTGTGATCTCTGTCTGTCAAATAAATAAAAATCTTTAAAAAAAAAAAGAACCACTGCTCTAATGGGAAACGTGGCTCACCAAACCGTCAGTCGCTGGGGTGCGGCTGCGGAAGACGTGCAGAGGACAGGAATAGAGAGGTCAGAGAACAGGAAGGGGTCTTCAAGTCCCGTATTCTGAATGAGTAGGTGTTGGGGTGACGGCATGCAGGGACAGGAAGAGGACTGAGGGGACCAGGTCAGCAGAGATCCTGAGGCTGCGAAGGCAAGGTGCGGGGCCAGGGAGAGGACCGGGGCTCAGAGATGCAGGCAGGAGGCGTGAGGTGCAGGGGAGGCAGCTGGGCCAGGCGGGGGCCTTGTGGAGCTCCAGCCACCTTCCCAAAGCTGTGGGAGCCCGTGGAGGGGTTTCGAACGCAGGAGTAACAAGATCAGATTTACGTTTGAGAAGTATTGCTCACTTCAGCTTAGAGAAATAGGTTGGGTTGCACCAGAAAACAAAAGAAAAGAGCAATCTGTGTCTCCATCACTCACCGTCTGAAAAAGGCAAGTCTAAATGAGACTAAAACCTACAGAACTGGGGTGCCTCCTCTTCACACCAACATGGGGTAGGGTCACTTCCATCTTCTGGGAGAGAAATGAGCCCCAACCCCACCGCTCAAGGCCGCCTGAGCAGTTTCCAACTTGCCAGCCCCCAAAAGCAAGTCAGCAAATTCCTTAAAAGATACCTCTTGATATGGATAATGATAATGATACAAATTATGGATTATATAGATATGGATGGGGTAGGGGTGGGGAGGGAGGTGGGGATGGAGGGGGGTGGGGACAGGGATGAGGTGGGGGGGTATATACAGAGTTGTCTCGTTGGTCCTGTTCCCCTGGAGAAGCCTGAGAAGCAGAGATACCCACAGCTCTGGCCTCAGGTGCTTCTCATCTCCCCTCGCCGGGCCGCACTGTGATCCACCCAAGCATCCGCTTCTCCATCATTAAAACAGGGTTTGTGGAATCCCCAATCCAGGCCCCACAGGCCTAAAAAGGATGGAGGGGAGCCCAAGCCTGCTGAACCCACAGGCTGCGGGAACCCTCTGACGGGGAACATCCCACCCGAGACCCCAAGGCCTGAGAGATGACCTTGCTTTACCAAGGGCAGAGGGAGCTGCTGGTGCGGACAATGTCCACCTTCCCACTCCCAGGATTCCAGCGCCCCACATGTTAGAATCCCCAACAATTCAGGCTAGAACAGAAACGCAGGGAGTGAGAAACGCACCTGAGAACCTAGCGGCATGGAGGGCTGCCAAAGAGACCAGGTCTACCACAGGGTCCCCTTCGCCGGGGAGCAGCGAGGCCGCAAGGAGGAAAGAAGGCGGCGAACTCACGGCCTCCGGCGGGGGCTCAGCCGGGCACGAAACCCCCCGCCGGGGGAAGGAACACCGTCTGAGGCGGGCTTTGAGCTGATGACTTAAAAACTTACCATCGCACTTACAAAAATGAACGCAACTGAAAACCATTTAATGTTATCACATGGGTGTGGGGAAGACCTCTTGTACTGCGAGGGCCAATGTCCTGGGATAAGAGGCAGAAGTTTCCAAAGCACAGCGTTCAACGCGACAGGCACGTGGTTTGCCAATTAAGGTCCCCCTTGCCGGCACACACGTCTTGTGGCTTATCCTTTCTGCTTCAGAGTTGGCTCCGGCTCCTGCAGCAGCTGGCCAACCCGCCTCCTCCCTGGAAACCCAGAGAAGGGGAGGCGGGGGCTGGAGAAAGGCAGGGGGAGACCGGCCTCACCGAGACTGAGTACGGTGCTCTCTGGACCAAAGGAGCACTGGGCTGAAGAACCCTTTGCGTCAAAGCTCTGACCGACGGCCAGCAGAGGTCCCCGGCACAAGGGTGGCTCTGGACGGCTGCCACAGGGGACGGATCTGCAGGGACTGCTGTGTAGACCCAGCATGGGCGGCAGTGCCCACAAGCTCCTAAAAATAAGCATCCGCTCGGCTCGGGATCCTGCTGCCCCTCCACCTGGCCCCAGAGTACCCTTACTTCCTGGGACTGGGAACCGGCTGGCTCGTCAGCGGGCAGGAGGCGAATGGTTGGAGAGGGCTTTGTAGGCAGGGGGCGGTGTGGGAACCCGGCCAACAGAAAGGGCCACTTGCGGTGCTTCCCCCTCGTCTCCCCCACCCACCGGGGGTTTTGGCAATACCAGAGCAACCACAAAGTCCAGGGAAATCAGAAGCTCTGTAAGCATCCAGCTCTAGGGCGTGCCAGGCACCGATCCTATCCTCAGATAACTCCTGCTTAGTCGGGAATGCCAAGCAGGCAGATGGCCAGGTACACAGCACACTGTGTGAACACAGCACCTGCTTCCCCAGCCTGAGGCCCCCTAGGCTTTAAGTACCTGCCTTTCCTCCTGTGTGTGGCCACAGTCAGGGAGGTGCCTCACTCGGGCCGGCCGTGTGCACACAGGGCTGTCCCCTTCCCTAGAGGCACGAGGTGAAGGCTAGGACCTGCCAGCGTTCCTGGAGCCCTCTCTGGGCCACAAAACCTGCAATGACCAGCCTTTTCCACATCCTCAACAGAATGTTCGCTGAGATTGTCTGAATTGCTAACATCTATGGGAAAGGAAGTCCCTGTGGTGGCTTTACAAATAATAATCCAAGGGGCGCCTGGGTGGCTCAGTCGGTTGAGTGCTCAATTCTTGATCTCAGCCAGGTGTGGATTTCAGAGTCGTGGGTTCGAGCCCCACACTGGGCTCCACGCCGGGCAAGGAGCCTGCTTATAAAACAACCATAAAGACAAAATAACACACAGACCTGCACCTGTGGCCCACACCGTCACCTCCATGCTGCTGTCGGCACAGCCGTGGCCACACAGGCTGCCCACGCCCTGCTTTGTAACACCCACCAAGAGGCGGCGGTCTAGAGGGGCTGTGTGCCTGCAGACTCCCAGCCTCCAGCCACCAGCAGAGGGGATGCGCTCGAGACGGAGGAACCGGGGATCCCACACCCCCTCCCCGCCCTGTGACCCTGGCCTCCTGGGCCTCCGTTTCCTCTCTGTCAAGTGGGACCAATAATGTCTCCCTCACTGGCTTATTTTGAGGACCCCCCAAGCTGGCGTGTGTGGAAGTCCCTGACACATTCTTTCACTAATCTCAACCAATGGCTGAATCTTTTGGGAGCAGGCCCCACACTGGGTTCTAGAGGCACCGTGAAGACTTAGACCCCTGGCCTTACAGAGGGCAGATGGACGTCAATAATGCACCAGAGAAACTGCGCTGCAGCTGTGACAGAGCGGCAGGGGGGTCTGTGAAGGGTGCAGGGGAAATCTAATGGGGACCTCTGGGCGGGGGCAGTCAAGGAATGCTTCTTTAAGGAAGTGACCTTGCCAGACTGGGTTGGGATTAACAACAAGGTAAAGGGAGAGAGAAAGGTGAGCACTGCCCACAGAGGGAACCGTCTGTGCAAAGGCCCCGAGGCACCGAAGAGTACAGGCTTTCTGAGGACCTCTGGCAAGACTAGGAGGAAGGGCGGCTCCATGAGCAGCCACTGAGCATCTTCATCTTGACCCCGGGAGCAGTGGGAGGCCATTAAAGTATGTCAGCCGCAATTCAGCACGACCAGATCTGCATTTTTCAAAGATGCTCTGCCCACCCCACTCCCAATCCACTTCCTACTCCACACCCAAAGCCTGTCGGAGGCAGGTGGAGGCGATGGACACAGTCGCGGCTAGAGAAGGCTGCTTCTGCAGGAAAGGGGAGAATCAAACAGAACAGGAGACACAGAGAGGACCGGTAAGTCGCGGGCCGCTGGCCTGCACCAACAGGGAGGGCAGACAAAGCTGGCATCCTCGGAAATAGAGAGGGCCGGATCTGGGGGAGGCCTGCCTGTTTGGACCTGTCGAGTCTGAGGAGGATGCAGGAAAAGGCCCAGGAGTTTGGATGTAATGCAGAAGAGGACTATAATGGCTGGGTCAAGATCCTAGTGCAGGGACAGCAGGGCAGAGGGTCGGGGCACAAGGAACCCCCAACAGTACAGGGCTGGTAGAGAGGACAAGCCCAGGAAGTGCACATAGTGTGGACAACTAAAGGCAGTGGGTCCTTAGAAGGGACCGCTGATGTTCAGGCAGGTTCAGTGGAGGACTGAGCACGGAGCCAGGCCACGACCCTCCACCCGGAGTGTCCACGTGGCTCTGAGGTGCGGTGCCCCCATGGCCAAACCCAAAAGCCTGCAGACCAGCCTTGCCATCAGCCAGGCCATGCCTTCAAGATGGGCTGATTCCCAATGCCAATGTTCCATCAGGTGTGGACTGATGGCAAAAGTGCCCCCTGACCGCTCACACCCCCATGTAAACACCCCCTTGGCAGTGGGACATCTTAGCCCCTCCCACAAGGAGGCGGGGTCTATCTCCTCACCCGCGGAATTAGGACTGGCCTCCTGACACTTGGCCAAAAGATGACTGGGAAACAGTGGTGGCCAGCTACAAGTCTAGGCCTCCATGGGTTACACTCACTTCCATTTTCTGCCTAGCCTTCTGGAGGGTGAAAACCCACAGAAAGTTAAAAACCAGTCGCCAGTCCTGCAGCCCACCCACCATCTGGCCACTGATGCATGCGAGAGCCCCAAGATCAGCACAAGCGCTCCGCCGACCCACAAAGTCATGAGCAAGGAGACACAACCTCTGTTCCATGCTTCCAAGTTTGGGGACATACTGAACAAGAGCTAAATGATACATGCTTCCCCCTAAAGGCATGAGGACGCCCCACGCCTTCACCCCCTGCTCCGCCTGGATGAAACCCAGTGGAGACGTGCAGCTACATCCACTCTGGTGGGGTTTGATTTACTTGGTGAGATCTTGGGTTTCAATTTTTCTTTGCATGCATTTTCCATCAGAAACGGAAGGAGCCACTTGGAGGCCCTGCAGAGCTCCCAGAAGCACCATGTCCTGGGTTTCTCCAAAGGGGCTTGTTTTGTTGGAGAGTGTGTTCTCCTACAGCTTTTCAAAGGCTCCATTTTGCTCTGACGGCAGCCGGGGCATCTGATCGCATGAGAGATGGTGATGTGGTTGCAATTGCTGTCAATATTCCTTTTATGACTCTGAATTTGCATCTGTGCAAGGCTGGTAATTCCTATCTGAATGCCAAGCACAAATAAATGAAACTTATTTAAAATAACTGGGAAAATTCCATGCTGGAGGTTAAAAAAAAAAAAAAATTCCTTGTGCTGCTGCAGATGAAGAAGCTGGTCCTGGCATGGCCGTTTGAAACAGACTCAACACCTGGCCAGCCCCAAAAACTGTGCCGCAGGTGCCTGTAGGCAGGGAGACGGACAACAGAGACCCAGAACACCCACCCTTCGGGGCACGGATTCCCCAGGCCCTCACGCCCCACGGCCCGAGAACGTGGAGCGGCACGAGCAGAAAGGCACAGAGCTAACATCCCAAGCCTCCGTGTGGCACCCCTGAGCGCGCACACGCTCAGTCATCTCCGCAGGGGGCGGGGCTTGTGTGAGGGGCGGGACCTGTGTGGTGGGCGGGGTCTGGGGCGGAGCCAGAGGTGCGTGACGCACCGCAGCACAGGCAGCCTGTTCCCAAGACCTCTACCCTGCCTTTGCAAGAGGCACCGGCTGCGGTTCTGCTTTTTCAGTTCTAACGGGGAGCCATCGGACCTACCGTCCACAGTAACGGGCCAGTCCTTCTGTTTGCAGCGGGGAGGGGTCGTCCCTGCACTGTCATGACCAGAACACCAGCATCACCCACCAGCCTGCAGGGCCGCCCAGCCAGATCCCCAGGCCAGCCCAGGACGGCAGAAGTCAGCCTCTTCCAGCAGCACCGGCCCAGTGCGACTACTCAGAAGCCTGCCCTCCAGGCTCGGCTCTGCTTCAGGACGTCCTGGGCAGCTGGCAACCTCGGACTCTGCTGGCCGTCGGTGGAGTCTGGCCTGGGAACCTGCATGTTTCAAGACACGCGGTGTTTCAGGCGCAGGGTCCGGGGACCACACCTTGAGAAATGCAGCCGCAGAGAAAAGGCTCTGAGCCCCCACAGGAAGGACAGGCTGTGCCAGGAAATCACAGGACCCTCCATGCCACAGGGGAGAGGCTGTGGGAGAACAGAGCGCGGAGCCGCTGGAGCAATCAGGGCAGGACTGCAGCGGGAAGAAGGGGATATCAGAGCGGGGTCTCAAAGCCCCAGCAGGAGTTTCTAGGTGGCAGGGTTGTGGAGAAGGCGTCCCGATCTGGCTCCTGAGCCCACAGTAATGTGCATACAGGAGCCCTCCGAGCCTGACACAAGCCGGCCCCCACGGGCACTTCCTCATGCCTGTCCTCTTCCCCTCAGCAGCTGGGCTTTTACTCTCCCAGGAACGCTCGCTCACTGGAGCAGTCTGGAGGAGCAAGTCCATGCTGGCAGCTCGGGCAGGGCTGGTGCCCTCTGAGGCTCTGAGGGAGGTGCCGTCCCGGGCCCCTCTCCTAGCCTGGCGTGCTGCGACCCCCAGTGTCCCTGGGCTAGCAGACACAGCCCTCCTGTCCTGTGCCCTCACGTCAGCTTCCCTGCGTGCGTGTCTGGTCCAGATGTCTCCCTTTGATAAGGACACGAGTCATACTGGATCAGGGCTCACCCCGATGACCTCATTTTAACCTTATCCTTATAAAGACCCTATTTCCAAAGAAGGCCACATTCTGAGGTCCTAGGGGTTAGGACACAACTTTTTCAGGGGACACGATTCTTGCCTCCCCCCAGGCTCCAGTGCTCTTCCTGGGGAGGGCATGCGAGCAGCCAGCCGTAAGGGCCAGCGGGAAGAGCCGGGGATCCCCCACAAGGGGCCCAAGGAAGGCAGTGGGGATGCGATGGGCTGCTGGCAACGGGGCGCCCTGCTCAGTCTCTCCCTGCAGAACCCCACCGGCACGATCACTCCACCGGCACGATCACCCCCCGGCACGATCACCCCCCGGCACGATCACCCCACCGGCACGCAGGCGTCTACCCCTCCAGACCTAAGGCCCCAGCACTGGGTGGGGAAGGCTGTCAGTTCCATGGTGGGCAGCAGTGTCTGACACAGAGATTCCGGCAGTGAGAATGGATGGGCCTCAGTGAGAGGTTTATGTAAAATGACAACTTTTGGAGAATGAAGTCCTCAGACTGAAAACAAAACAAGAAAGGGAGGAGAAGGAGGGCTACAGGGAAAGCGCCTCTGACCCCTAGCTGGGCGTCCCCTCCCTGCGCACTTCCCGAAAGCTGGGTAGGGGGCCCAGCAGTCCCCATGCTGTGGGACCCCCAGAAAGAAACCCCTGCATCTGGGGCTGCTTTCTCTTCCCCTCCACTTGCCCCAACCTGTCCCCCCCATCTAGTTCCTCTCCCCCTGCACAGCCCCCAGCACACACACCCTCATTTACTGTTCTGATCCCTGACTGGGACAAGGACCCAGGTGACAGGCCCGGGTGAGGACAGCCACACAAGCAGACTCTAAAGGAGACTCCAGTGAGTCCTTCTTGGGAAGCCCACAAAAGCACAGGATTGCACATAATTGCCCTTTGTTTAAGAGGCAAATGAATATTCCTGCCGAGCGTTCTTCACACAGATAAGCTTCCAAAAATTGCCATCAATTTGTTGCCAAGTTTGGGACTGCTACTTCCTTCCCAACCCCCTCGGATGTTTTTTGTAATGGCCTGAAATGCAACTGCCTTTGCTGGTGGCCCTTGGGGCTAGAACATTGGCTGAAGGTGGGCCACCTGACCCAGCCAGGAGGATGGAGCCGGCTCCCCCGGGAGAGAAAGGGGAAGGTCAAGGATACTGACAAAAGTCACTTTGGGCGCGCAGCACTCATACTAAAAGAGATAACAGCCCCTGGCACCTGGCTTTCCTGGATGTCCCATCTCCGTTCCCTGGCATCCAGATGGCCCCTTGCTCCCCAGAAGGGAATGGCGGACGCGGGGACATCCACTCAGCCCTGAGAGGTTCTCACCGTGACCCACGTCACAGAAGAGGACTAGCACAGACCCCACCCCAGACCTCATGGAAATCTCCAATGATCCTCTTACAAGCAGAGGCGCTCAAGACTGGAGACAACTTGCCAGAAATCCCAGGGGTCCCATCTCCCAGGGGCACAGTGTAAGCCTTGGCCAGCTTCTGAAGACATGCCACTTCCAAAGGTACTGCTGGGCTCCTGGAAGGAGGGAGCTGTCCCCCATCCCAGGTGAATTTTCAGTACACAGTGGCATCACGCAGGCCTGGCTGACCCCATCCCCCCACTTCACTGTCCCAGGACAAGGATCCAGGGCTGGGGATGAAGTTCAGCCATGGGGGGTGCACTCAAAAGACACCTGCCCAGGGTTCCGGTGGCTGGTGGCCATGGAGGAATGTCCACCATGGGGCCAGGGAAGCCAGGCGCCATGGCTTTGGGAGTCCTGGCTGGAATGAGCCCACCTGCTCCAGGGGCTCTGTTTTTCTCCCAACTCTGAGTACTGGTCACAACACTTTGTCTTCTAGGATTCTTAGTGATGGGGCGGGGGGGAGGGATGCCAGCCCCATCATCCCCATGACCAGTCCTGGCACCAAAAGGAAGAGCCTCCAGCCAGGCTCCACCCATCTGAGAGGCAAGGACACCTGTGTCCAAACTCATCCATCCACAGACGTTCACTGAGCGCCTACTGTGTGTCAGGGGCAGCCCCAAGTGATGAAAGTCCACGTCGCACCCTGTCCTGATCCTGAATTCGGGCCTCAGCAGTAGCGGGTGTGCTGTGGGGCCGCTGTATTAGCTCGGAGCCCCTGAAATACAGGCTGGAACGGGGTTCGGGAGTGATCCCGGCGGCCGGAGCAGGAGCCTGAGGTGGGGAGGGAAGAATGGGGTGTGCGCACGTATTTATGACCGTTCGTCCTGTGGGCTGTGGGGGCTCCACCCAGTTCCATCGGACCCCCAGGGAAACATGTGCATCAGCCCATCCCGGGACAGTGGAGGGCTGGGGTGGGGGTGGCATTTCCCCCCAGCCAGTCCCCCACGGTGGAGGGCTGCCTGGCCGCATTAAGTCCCCCCCACCTCAGCTGCTCCGTTAGCGCCCGAGCGAGCCCCTCTCCCTCCAGACAGAGCTGATGGGGGGCAGAGAAGCCCCAGGGGTTGCGGCAGGAACACCCTATGCAGGGGAGCTGAGCAGCTGTGGCCAGTGAGAGCCGAGCCCAGAGGTCTCCAAGGCACACGCTCTCCCGAGGTGGTCCCAGGAGGCCCAAAACAAGGCGGCTGTCTATTTCCAGGAGACCGTGTGCCCTCCACCCACCCTGGCCCCCCGCCCGTCCCGAGGGCCAGCTTGCCAAGTACCCCACTGCGAGACCAGTCACTGCAGGACCAACAGGTAGTGTGTATGTCTCCCTACCACCAAATTCCTATGTGGAAACCCAACCTTCATGGTGACAGTGTGAGGAGGTGGAGCTTTGGGGAGGTGAGTAGGTCACGAAGGAGGAGCCCATGATGGGGTTAGTGCCCTTAAAAAAGGGATCCCCAAGAGAACCCCCGGCCCCTTCTGCCACGTGAGGACACAGGGAGAACACAGCCATCTATGAACTAGGAGGCCCTCACCAGACTCCGGGTCGGCCGGCACCGTGATCCTGGACTCCCAGTGACGGGGAGAAGTCAACGTGCACTGTTCATAAGCCCCCGTCCACGGTGCGCTGTTACCGCCGCCCCAAAGGACGACAGCACTAGGAAGACGCACCCTGGAGGTGGAGGTCCAGGAGGTCCAGGAGGGTCCCCTCAATGACGACATCACTTTGGGCTTAATCCCAAGGCCCTGTTCGCCACCCTCCCTGCCTCCCTGCCCAGGAGCCAGGCACAGCCCCCCGCCCTGCTCCCCTGCTCCCACGTCCCCCACAGCCCGGCCCAAGCAGCCCACAAAGCCCAGCCTGCTGAGCTGCGCCAACAAGCAGCCGGGAAGCTAACTAAGTACGGAGCCTGGCAGAGAGAGGAGGGACGCCGGCCCCTCGGGCTACCCGGGGGATCCCCACGACAGACTAGGGACAGAGCCCCCCCATCTTTCCCCAGCCGCCCCCACTTCCTTCCCCCTCCTGCTTTGCTCTTTTTTTTTAAACTAAGCTTCTTTTGTTTTTTTGAGGATCCCTTCATGTGTGCCCGCCCGCACATGCATGTCAAGTTTTTATTCCGATCCTTCAATGAGGTCTTTGCTGAGAATTTACAATTCCCCCGTGGCCTCAATCTTGCAAAGATTGCTTTTTAACGCTGTTAGGCCTTAATTCTAATAAGCCTCCTCTTTATTACAGAACCAGGTCACATTTCCTTGACACTGCCAGAAAATCTTTCATGGGCCGTGGGGGCAGGGCAGGGGGAGAAGGAGGAAGGGGCAGGGAGAGAGAACCGGAGAGGGATCCTCTCTTAATCTGATGGAATTCTAAAATAATCTCGTTTCTGGGAACCGGGCTGGCCTGACCGCTTCAGATAACTCTATGGTACGACTGTGTCTCCTACCAGCGTGCGTCCCCATTTTGCGTCTTGATTTGTACATGACAAGAGGAGGAAGGGGCGGCCAGGGGACCTGCCGGTCACGCCAGGCACGGCTCCAGGCTCCGCCCCGGACAGACGGTCATCTGCTCTGGCCCAGCACGCGTTCTCTCGCCAGGCTGCTCCGGTCCTGAGGGCCAGCAGAGGAAACAGAAGACGAGCACCAGCAGGCTCCAGGACAGAAACCAAACCCACTCAGAGGAGAGGCGCCCGGGCGGGTCTGGACACCTGGGAGCCCTTCCGTCAAACTGTCGCTTCCCCTGGCCTCCCCCTCCTTCCTCCTGAGTGAGCAGGTTTCAAGGTTGGGGCTACAGAGGGAGAGACGCAGCTGAGGCTCACGAAGCTTATTTCCAGCTGCGTTCTCAGGACAAAAGGACAACAGTATTTATGAAGCACCTACTGTGTGCCAGAGAGGGGAGAGGCTGCGCCCTTTCCCCCCAACGCTGGAAGTGGAAGGAATCCAAGAGCGAAAGGCTGAGGTGTGCCAGAATGCTCCTAAAACCTGTGAGGGACTTTCTGAGACCGATGGTGTACATCCAGGAACAAGGCCTTACTTCTAGAAGGTTCTACATGCCACAGTCGGGGGGTGGGGGTGGAATCCTACTGAAGGACAGGGAGTGAAACAGACCATTGGCTCCAGATCCCAAGAGCTTCTCTGGAAGCTTCTTTTCATTGTCATCAACCAGTGCATCTCAGAGTCCTGTCCTCTCACACATCAACTTGGGGAGCCAGTCACTCCTGTGGGGCACCCCAGGACCCCAGACAAGCACAGCAAACAAAGACCACCCCAGGCCTGTGGCCATGGGACCCCTGAGCAGTGGGAAGCCTCTCGGCCCCTGTTCCCGTCCCTGAGCCCGTGTGACCCCACAGTGCTCTTCTGGGAGGCCAGTGGGAGCACAGCCAATGGTTTAAATATAAAATGTAAATCGATACCATGTCTAATGTGAGGCATCTTAGCAATCAAAGGTCTTTGAGCAGCAGTGCCCAGGCCGAGGTGCGGCCTTCCGGGCCCCACGGGATGGTGCAGGACGTTCCGCACGGCCCAGGGCACAGGCGCATGGGCTCCCAGAGCAGCCCCTCCACCCACACTGGGGCTGCCGCCCTAAGTGAGCCTCCCACCCCGGAGCCCCCAGCCCATCACCCAGCAAGAGAGTGGACAAGATGAGGACAGGGTATGTGCACACACTGGTGTCACACGAACTGTTCACCATCACAGTCATGACAGACGATGGACGCACCCGTCCCCGCGTGTCTAAAGCAGAGGCACAAAACCCACCGTCTACTCAGTCCATCGCCTTCCACAGGGCTTTCTTAGCAGTGGGCGGTCTCGGAGAGGTGGCACGGCCACCATGCCACGGGGAGAGGGTGGCACTGGGCTGGTTGAGCTGGCACATCCCTTCGTGCCAGCTGCCAAGTCACGCGGGGTCCTCGTATGCTCCAACAACCCTCCTGGGGGAGCAAGGTGGCAGCCCTTGGCCCGCAGACAGCAGATTCTTGGATTCCACAAAATATAATTGTGAAGACCAATCTGCCAGCAGAGAAATATGCAGCATATTCACAAGCTAAATATAAATAATATTGATTCCTCTGCCATCTTGAACTATCCGTGTCACTTCTGTTTTCCATCAGCATCAGTAATCACGAGCCGATGCCCCTGTGGATGACGGCACTGCCCTCCAAAGGACACGGCCAGTCCCGGGGTCACACACCTAGAGGAGTCTCGGGCCGCCTTCCGGAAGAGCCTGCCATCTTCTAGAACAGTCCAGCACCTTCCTAGGAATTTCCCCTCCCCTACACCTACTCTTTACTCCAAGCCCAGCAAAGAGGGGCAGCTCGAAGGCATATCTGAGACCCCCACTCCTAGAAGCATTCTGCTGTCTTTGGCAGCCGACCCTGGTTCTGGGGAGCCTGCAGAACACAGGCCAAGGCTCACTGCCGGCTGAAGCAGAAGGAAGCTGGATGCACAGCCCAACCAAACCCTTAGGGCACTGCCTCACCCCTGCCAACCCCAGGGCCAGAACAGGGCCCGTTTCCTCTCCAGGCTGGGAACCCCAGTAGCTTTCCTACAGATCAGCAGGGCCCTCTGACAGCAGCCCCCATGCCCACCCCCAGCACTGGCCCCAGGGCACAGGGTGTGCCCACAGCACAGCCAGGAGGCAGCCCAGGCCTCCGGCACACCCTCCCACACCAGTGAGACTCTACAGGGCTGTTAGCGCCAGAAAGAACGGGAGGCAGAAATGCACACGGACCACTTGCCAACCGGCCCAACCAGGATGCAGGGCTCACGGGGCACGGGGCCACCCCAGCCAGCTGTCAGAGAGCCCACAAATACTGACTGAGAACCTACCGTGAGTAGAGAGACAACCGTCCCATGCGTTTTGCAGAAAACAGGGTCCCTGCCTTCGAAGCATTTACGACCTAACGTGGGAGACAGACGTGCCAACACCTACTGGGGTCTGTCATTTCTCATTCTTCTTCATCAGTGCAAATTACAACTCCCAGAGAAGTGCCATGAAGACGGGGACGGAGGGAGCCACGGGCAGCAGCTCTGAGGATGGCTCTTGGTGTCTTCTGTTTGAAAGTGTGCAAGCATTCCAGAGGCCCACTCACCCTGGACATGGCCATAGACATGGCTCTGCCCCAGGCTCGTGGAAGGATCCAGAAGCTCCCCACTCACCTTCACCATTTACCTGACCAGCCAAGCAGCTCCTAGGATTCTCCAGGAGAAATGGGGATCACTGCCGGCCTCAACGCCCCACTTCCAGCCATGTGTACACAAGCACTTCACAAAGAGACCCCAGGGCTCCTGGACTCACTCAGCCCCCTTAAACCGGGGCTCACGAACTGGCCAAGAAAACGTCACGGGAGTCAGACTGCATCTCGTCCGTGGACAAGCGAACCCGCCACAAACTGGGGAACCAGCCTCTGCGAGGGGCCACACGGCCCAGCCATGCCCCAGGGGCTGGGGCTGCCACTGGAATGAGCAAGGACCGCAGTACAAGGGGAGAGAGGCGTGG
This sequence comes from Mustela nigripes, assembly GCF_022355385.1. Taxonomy (NCBI): domain Eukaryota; kingdom Metazoa; phylum Chordata; class Mammalia; order Carnivora; family Mustelidae; genus Mustela; species Mustela nigripes. The sequence goes on along the minus strand of NC_081572.1, from coordinate 2,618,470 downwards.
CCCTGCCATGCAGTTACAGGGCATCGTCTGCTCTCTGCTGGGTGGAAAGGAAGGAAATAGAGACCCAGCCGAAAACGAGCCCTCTGAGGTCCCCAGGGCTGACCCTGAGCCACAGAGTCCGGCAGCAGGGCCCTCATCTGTCACCATGTCCCCCAGCACCCAGAATTCACTGCCTACATCCACTACCGCCTGCTGAGTGCCCCCACACCACCCCGCTGCCTCCCGTGCTTGTGGGAGACATGCCAGCGGGAAGCAGATGCCCCGCAAGTTGCCGGGGCCTCAGGGCCCCCCGTCACGCAGCAGCTGGCCATTCTGTCCATCCCAAGGAAGAAAAGCATCCAGACCCCAAAGTACACGGCAGCAGGACACACAGCTCACCCCCAGCCCGGCCCCTTCCCTTTTTGGTTAGTATTCTGGACACACGGGCTGAGCCGGCAGAAGGCAGAATGGTGCCTCTGCCCGTGGAGAGAGCCCCGTGCTCGCAGTGGTAGACCTGAGTCTGGCCAGAAGGAATCTGGGCCCGGCTTCTTTCTCCCGCCCTGATCCACCCTTCCCCACCTGCCCCGCTGGTCCTCCAAAAACATCCCCTGCCGAAATTCACCATCCGATGGCACGGTCTGGGCGTGTGCTCGGCGGGCCACAGGAGCCCGGTGCCTGGGGCCGTGGCTGCCCTTCCACACACAGCCAGGCACACGCGTGTGCTCCCGAAGGAGCCAGAGCCCATGCCGGGGCTGAAGCACGCACACACGCACACACACTCCGCGCTGTGAAGGACCTGGAATGATGTATTCTCTGCTCTCCTAGCTATAATTATTTTAGCGTGGGAGACAGACTCCGTCTCCGGCAGCTCAGAAGCACTGCATCAGAATATCACATTCTGTGGTCTTGGAAAATCTCCGTAGTATCCCAGCCCCTTCCCTGCGTACTGGGGCACCAACAGGCTCTTCAGATGGGGGAACACACCGTGGAGGCCCAGCCCAGAGGTTTCCTGCCTCCTCCCAGCCCATCTACTTAGAGACCCGGGAGCCACGCATGCCGGTAACCATGGCAACTCCGGGGAAGTTAAAAAAAATAATAAGTTTGTGAGTTGTTGGTTGTTATTTGGTGCTTGGGTGGGCTGGGTTCTCTTCTTCTTTTTTAAGATAACAAGGTCCCTGAATAACACTTTTCTGAGTGTTTTGGGTAAGCGTCCAAGGCAGCAGCTGCCTCCAGACGTTTAATTACCTTCTGAGGGGGAAGCACGTGTCACGTCTGAGCACCACTGTCACAAGTCTGGGTTCTGTCCTCGGGGCAGGGTGCTCTCCACAGGGTGACCTTGAGCCAGCACGCCTCCCATGTGCGTCCCAGCACCCCGCTCAGCACCTGCCCCTTCCCCAGGAGTCTGGAGACCAGCAACCCCACTCCCTGGGGTCCCCGTCGGGTTCCAGGACACCCCCCCGCATCTCCCAAAGTGGGGAGATCCCCTGCCAGAGCCCGGTCCCCGCGCACAATCACCCACACACGCACATGCACACACACACACACGCTCAGACGACCAGAATGCCTGTGCGTGATCTCCATTCCCCCACAAAACCCCATCCCGCCCACGCTCAGAAATGCCTCGCTGGGAGCCCTGCCCTGGGCACTGGTCCTTCCCCATGAAGCAAAGCAGGTTCTCCATGCCAAGGGACACCCTCATGTGTGGATGGGGTGTGCACACACCCAAGAACACTGCCCGGTCCAGTGGCCCACTCTCGTGGCTGGGCCAGCACGGTAAGTCACAGCAGAGGGCAGTGCACCCCACCAGACACACTGCCTTGATTGTGCACAGAGCACCTCGGAGCAGACAATGGGGGAGCCCCAGCCACGGCACTGGTGGCAGTTTGCATGTTATTTATTACACACGGAAGACTGACGTGCTGGAGAGCTTGGCAGCCACTGTGAGGCTCCGTCACAGCTGTGGTGCCAACGGGCCGGGCACACGGCTGTGAAGAAAGGAATTATTTTTTAAAGGCAGAAAAATCCTAAATGGCCCTTTCAGCATTTCTGCACACATAATTGTAGTATCCAAGTTCATGAAAGGCCTGGCGTGCTGGCTGGCTCGACACCCACTAATGCCACAGCCCACGCCGCACGTGGACCGCTCCAGCACCGTCGTGGAGCTCAGACCCCAGTGGGGAGGTGGGAGGGGGCGGGCGGGGAGGTGGGGAGAAGCAGGAAGTAACGAGCGTTTCTAGGAATGACAGGACTCCCACGCAGGATCGGGTCACCAATTAGCCAGTAGGAGGGCCAAGCCGCCCTGGGCACCTCGCTTCCACACAGACGAAGTTTCCTTGAGGAAATGGCCAGAGTCTTGAAGGCACTGAGATGAGACACAGAACACAAGAGGAAGGACGGCCACGGGGCCGGCCGGTGCGCTGACACCCGGTCCTGGCAGCCTGGCCAGGGCCCGCGAGGGTGGAAAGACACGGGGGGACCCGCCAGTGCCCAAAAGGTGAGCACACACATGTGTGTGTGCTTGTGTGTACATGCATCCACACACACATACACGTGTGCCGGCGTGCGCACACCTGCACCCACACACCCCGATACCCATTCACACATGTGTGCCAGCGTGCACACACCCGCATCCACACACACATACACGCATGTGCCGGCGTGCACACACCCGCATCCACACACACATACACGCATGTGCCGGCATGCACACACCTGCACTCACACCCATACACACACGTGTGTCGGCGTGCACCTGTACCCACACACACATGTGTGTGCACATACACTCCACTGTCAGATTGGGGTCCACTCTTCAGACCCAAGAACATTCTCGTCTGCGGCTCTCACGGGTGCCAGGTGCTGAGACAAACACCCTGCAAACGTGTCATCCAGAATTTGCCCCGAAGGCTGACAGCATGTCCCCCACCTGCGAGGAGACCCCTGGTGCCTTCGGGCCCCAACTCCTTCGGCACTCAGGATCCATCAGCTCCTTCAACACTCCATCCTGGAGCCTTCAGACCTACGAGTGAGGGGGCTCCCGCCGGAAAGGCCCCGGGAAGCAGTCCGGCTCAGCCTCTAAGCGGAGGTGACGGATTTATTCTGACCGTCCTGACTCTGAACGACACGGCTCTCCTCCAGCCGTGCGGGGCTTTAATTGTCCATCCAGCAGGGCAGGAAGGAACCGTAAATCTTTCTCCGCAGCTGCTCTGAGCTCAGTGCTGCTTGACCTGCCATTGCCAGCACCTCACCTGCATCCCGCTGGAGAGGTCTGCCCGCTTTGGGCGGGGGGGCGAGCAGGAGAAAGAGAAAGAGGCTATGGGGTCGGGGCAGGCGAGAGTGGGAAGGGCAGGAGAGCACGTGTGGCCGCATGCTCTGGCTGCTAATGGGGGCGGGACACTGCAGAGGACTCACCACTGCAGCCTGGAGGGACCATGTGGGGGCGGGGGTGCCCAGAGCCACGCCCTCAGGCCCCAGCTCTGGAGCAGCCTGACTCCAGTCACGGGGGGGCCAGACCCTGGGGAAGGCTCAGCAGTCCTCCGTCCGCCTAGCTGGAAAACAGCACAGCCCCGGGAGGAGCCCCCTGGGAAGGAAATCCTATTTCTCCCTCCCATCCACATTGTGAGCAACTGAACGGCAGCCGGGGGGACGGGGTCCTCCGGAGAAGAGATGGGGACAGGCCACAGGGGCGGAGCCCCGGACCTGAGGCAGCTAAGGAAGGCCCGGCCTCCGGCCCCAAAGCATGTCTCCTTCCTCTTCCAGCAGACTTAATTTTTCTGTGATGTTGGTGTGTTATTAATGCATTTCGAGACACTGCCCATCACAGTCACGGTCATCACCTAAAGACTTCCTTTACAGCCCTCATTTATAGCGCTCATCGCTTTCGGAAAAATTACCGTCGGGGGCCAAAATCTTCCAAGTCTGGTCTTGTGAGTTTTCTTCTTCGGATCTGAACAAAACATATTACCGTGCCTATGACGGTGGCAGGGGGAGGCTCTTCCTTACTTGGTCTCTGGTGACACACAGCCGAGGAAGAACAACGTGGTGACTGGGGGCCGGGGTGGGGTCAGAGACCGCAGGCCACATTTCCAACACGGAAACGCAGACACCACTACCCACGACCTGGTTCCAGTTTTACGCATCTGCTCGGTGCAGACATGTCTACTCTTAAGATGAGATTTCAACCTACGGTGGAGGGCACTCATGCATTTACCAAAGACACATCAGGAAAGCAAATGCTCGCCGCCGCAGTGTCACCAGCGACAGGAGGGGTCCCACACGCATCTTCTAGCTCCGGGGCACGCTTGCAGAGAGACCCCAGGCACGGCGTGGGGAATGTGCTCGCTGGCCATCATGCTGGAAGGCAGTCCCAGACCCTAAAAGGGCTTCCGAGGTGAGGACAAGGGGAATGGGGTCCCCCACAATCAAAGGCCATCACCCAGCTTCCATCAACCCCCTGTGGCCAGCAGGCAGTCTCGCAGCCTAACTCTTGACGTGGCGTGAGCTGTTCACGAATGCTGCTTATAACACTACACCCTTGAAGATAACAGGTCTCACACTGGATTTCCCCAGATCACCACTTTTCTGCTAAGATTCCAAAACACTTGACTCGTGCACCCGCAGGTGGCACCCCTACGAGGCGGGCAGGGGCACTATGAAGCCCATTACCAGCAGCTCGGGGAGTGCGGCGGGGAGGCTGGTGAACCACAGCCCGATCCCCGGCCTACAGGGAGCCTGGAAAAGCAGCCCCTTGGGCCCTGGTTCCACCTCACCTGTCCCTGCAGTGGGGGTCCCAGGTATGCCTAACGGCACCACTGTGGTCCCTTCAATGAGGAAGAGTCAATGTTCCAGAAAGACACACACACACTATATGTTTACAGCTAATGGTTTTTGCCAGACCATGTTTTGGTTTGTCATTTATCCCTGCACTGAAGGCAGAGGTGGCACAGAATCTCTCTGTATGAGACTGTGTGTTTTGGGGGTGATCCACAGGTTCACGGGAATCTGGGAAGGGTGGTGGTGGGGGCAGGGTCAAGATGCTTCTTTGCTCTCCCCCACTCGTGGAAAAACCAGCTGGCAGTGACCAAGGGCCCCCAAACCTTAGAACCCAAGGCTGCTTCAGCAAAAGCAGAGAGACCAGCTGCAGCACCCCCCAACTCTGGTTCTTGAGCTCGTCCCACACCACGCCCCCCACCCCCAGAAAACAGAAGCATGCGAAGGGAGAGGTGGCCCATTGAGGCAATACGGCATGAGCAGGCAAGAGTCTTCTCTCCCAGTTACCCCTGGGTCCACAGCCCCATGGACAGGACCTGACTCACGTCCCTCTGCCTGGCCTGTCCCTGAGAGCATGAGCCGCCAGGCTGAGCCTGAGGGTGCCTCCTGGCCATCCAAGTAAGAACTGCTACAAAGAGACACCAGACCCACTTCCATCTGGCCACCTGGACCCATCTGGAAACGACGTCATCTCCTTGTGGCCACAGGAGACAGAGCAGAGGCTGTGTCCTTAACTCAGACGAGATGCCCATTCCCCTGGCAGGCAGGTGGCCCCAGAAAAGGCCCCCCCTCCCGACCAGCCACTGTGTGCCTACTAAGTGCCAGCCCCTTGATGGCCGCTGCCTCCCCACTGCCCAGCTGAGGAAACAGGTTTGTGAGCTCACCCCAATCACAGGTGGACACGTCTGCATTCCCTCCCCATAGCACGCTGTGGTCAGCTCCCCGGCCCCAACCCCAGCATGGGCAGGCGCTTGCCTCCTCTGTGCACTGACCAGCAGTGCTGCTGCCTCAGCGGCCCTGAAGTCTCCAGCAAGGTAAAGAACCTACCGCTTTGTTCAGAAGTTGTGTAGAATTTCAATGTGCATCGAAATTGTGTGTCCCAGGGGTGAAGGGTGGCTCTTACACCATCAGCCTGCGGGAGGGACACCAGTGCCACAGTGTCAGGGACTCCCCTGAGACTAATGAGGACCCCCAGGGAGAGGCAAGGCTGTGAGGCTGAATCAGCAAGAGCTGGTGGCGGACAGGAGCCAGAACACAAACCTTCCTGATTTGCCTTTTTCTCCTTGGGTCCCGCCATAACAGAGCACAGGAACACACTGTGTGTGCGGCCGGCCCATGTGAACCACTGGAAAACCATCTTCACACCATCTTCACACCTCCTGCTGAACCCCTCTTGCTACTGCCAGCAGGAAAGAAAAAATATGGGGTGGGGGAGAAGTCAGCAGCACAAGCTTGGGTTTTAAGGTGCCCGGCAGGTCCTCTGTACAGACCTGGGAGCATCACCCTGCACCCAACCCTTAGAAGAAAAGTTCCACAAGATGTCAGTTATTTTCTATTTAATCCAGTAGTGAGACCTCTGGTTTATATTCAGTAAGGATTTTCAAACTATTCGTTAGCAAGAAATTACTTCCAAGTGCACCTGGGCATTCACTCCTCCGGTGACCCATCCCTCTTTCCAACACAAGTAAACACAATGTCCCTCGGCCTTCAGAGGTTCCCACCTTCACACGCCGAGGCTTCGGTGCTAAGAACATGTGCTTCTCTGCGCTCTCGTTGCCCTGGCCTACAAGGAAACGATCTGGAGACAAGACACCCAGCCCAGGAATCACCCAGGACCCAAAGACACAAATTGCAGGGGGATAGGGGAAGGGCCCCGGCCCCAGAGGGACACCTTTCCTGTCATCATCATCCCTCAGTCTCATTTGGTGTCACAGACAAGGAGACTGATGAGCCGGCCTGCAGTGTTCCACTATTCACAGGCAGAGGTCCACATGTGCCCCAGGCTTGTGCAGTACACTGCCCACACAACTGTACTGGCGGCCCCGCGAGAACAATCTTTTGGAGGGGGTTGTATTACTTCTTGCTTAGTCGTTTTGGTGAAAGGAGAATTCTTCTTGGTTTCACCTTGTGAAACCAAGGTGTCCCAGAAAAATAAAGGTACATGGATTCTCCTCTCTTACACACAAAAGATACAAGCTATGATCGTGTCCAAGTCCCCAGAAGGAACCTGATGTAACTGCAGAGTCTGGCTGGTAGGAGGTATCTGTCCCCAGGCAGTTCACTCACCTGCAAGTGAAAGGGCTAATAGAGACACACCTGAGCACCTGCCTCTCCTCCTGGTTCCCAGTCACTGTCCAGAGCTACGCCAGACCAGAAGGGTTGGCTCGCTCCCCGCAGCATGCGGGAGACACCTGGAAGACACCTGCGCACACGGCGCCGACGACCAGGCGTGGTTCTCTCAGGAGCAGGCTGGTGCAGCCAGGTCCGGTGCATTGCTTCGCCTATGCCCCTGCTCTTCTAGAACCTTGGGAGGAAGATCTCAGTACAGCCACTAACCGTAGCAGTAAGTCCATGAAGGTCTGCTAAAAACACATACCCTCCCTCCTTGTCTTCTGCTGAGACTCTCTGGCTTTAGATGTTAAACATTTTTTGTTGTTTTTTTTTTTTTTTTTTTTTTGGTTTGGTTTGGTTTGGTTTTTTGGCAGGAGAACTGCTTTGCTCTTGATCCTCAGAGAACACTACAGACTCTGAAGACCCCAACCCACAACATGACATTGATGCCAACAAGTTACAACCCACCTCCCACGCGGAGCCAACAGGAGCCAGCCCTGAGCTGCACAGGGAGAGTGGAGACTAGGTTCAAGGCCAGACGGCCGTAGCACACAGCTGAGCACGTCGTTAGGATCCCGATTTAAAAGACAGCTGACAATCTTCCCCAGGCCCTGAGCCCTCCTGGGACATTCGGTTTGGCTCCACCCAGACTGACAACACTTTCCCAAATGCAGTCTATATAGTGTGAGCTTCCCCCACCCCCCATTAAAGGAAACACTTTCAAATAAAGTAACGGATTTATGTGCTTTATTATCTCAAGTCACCTTCCTAAGGCATGATCTGGTGGCCCTGGAGAAACGGCTACAGCAAAGTAATTTACTTAGAGGACTGACGTTAAAACCCCTATTCTAGACACCAGATCAGTCCTCATCTCGAGGTGTTCAAGTGAGGACGCTCATCCTTCTATCTGCAGGGCCCCCCACAAAGAACAGAACCCACTGTGTACTCAATTATTACCACCATCCAACTGCTAATTGAAAGCTGCCCTCAACTCTCACAGGCAATGCAAGGAGAAAGTCACATACAAAGTGCCTGCACCACCCAGAAAGTACGGGGGGGGGGGGGGGGCAGACAGACAGACAGTGAGAAGTGGGGGAGATGGAACCAGAATGTTATAAATAAAAGAGACAGTGACGGTTCAGAGAGAAACCTACTTCAGAGGGGCGGCAGAAAATAAGATGTTTCGGTTGCCTGAATGTATCATGAACCTGTGAAAATAACGTGCTGCTTCTATAAAAGCACGTGGGGAGACACTGCGGCTCATCAAAAAGATGTAGGTGCAAATGGGACGTGTCCCTAAAGGCTGTCCGTTGTGCAGAAGAAAGGCCGTCCGTTGTGCGAAGAGAAGGCCTGCTGCGGGCGGGGACTTGGGGAAAGGCAGGTGCCCAAGAAGGAGCATCTCTGTTCAAGGGGGTAAGTTTCAAGATGGTTTTCCCCCTTCACTTGTTTAAAAATAAAAAATTCCTCACCAAATGCCAGCTGCGGGTCAGGTTCCATTTGTCTTTACAACAGAGTCGAGAGGAGGAGCGCAGCCATCAATCAGCAGAGAGAGACAAGTGGCCACAGACTGCGGACACACAGACAGCCGGGCTGGAGGAAGGCCTCGAGGAGGGGAGGCCCACACTGCGGCCTGGGAAACACGATTCCCTTGTGGAGGTGGCTGCATGGCGCCGTCCCGCCCGGAGTGGCAACTCCACGCCCTATATAAGGCCCCCTCCCCACACCGCCCGGACACTTCTGGGCGGGACAGGAGCTCCCTTCCCTTGTCCATTCCTGCACTGCTGATTCCACAGGCACGCACCAAACAGTGTGCGTGACGGGAGGAGGCGGGGATAAACCAGCCCCATTCCCTGCCTGTAAGAGCAAGGCGCCTCCAACTTGTACACATCACCGAATGAAGGAGCTTCTGGCGATGGCTGAAGGGGCGGCTGGGAAGAAGTCTGCAAGGTAGAGACAGGCCTGAGCTACACCAGGCTGGCAAGGATCCACAACGGGGGGAGCATTTTTTCTGGCTGCCGCCTTGCATGACTCGTGCATCCCCAGATATCAAAGAGCTCCATAATTTCTCTCCATTTCTCCCACAAGCCACTGGCAACGTACAAGGTTGAGTAAGCGGCAGGAACACCACAGAAGACCCCTCTGGAAGGGCACCCAGGACTCATCCCACCTGCCTCCTTCCGAAATCTGCCTCTTCACTGGCCCCCAGCTCCCCTAGCTCTGCGCGTACCTCGGGAGCCCTCCCCATCCCCCTAGCAGGAGGCGCCAGCAGCGCCCCCAGTGGCCCCCAGCAGCCCAGTACAATGTCAGAGGCGGGAGGGCGGGTGGCCGGCCCCTGGCCCTGTCCTTGGTGCTGCCGCCGGGCTGCAGGCCTGGGGCTTCCTAGGTGGCAGGCGGCGGCCCAGACCTCTGCCTTCCCTCCAGCCCAGCCTCTGGCCCCTGCAGAGGGCAGTGAATACATCCAGCTTTGCTTCTGCTCCTGTCAGAGGGCACTGGGCAAGGGGCATTCGCAAGGAAGGCCTGACGCAGCCAGAGAGGCCAGGCCTTGGGGGGGAGGGTGGGGAGAAGGGAGACGACTCCCTGAATTCCCAGCTCCTCCCAGAAGCCTGGGAAGACCCAAGGCCCCGGGGGAAGTGGACAGGGAGGTCTCTCTCAGCCCCAGGCCCCGGGGGGGTGGATCAGATAAATCATTTAGGTCCTCTTTTTACGGGGGAGGGAACCGTTGTTGGAAATGGGCACCTCGTGCCAGAAGACCCGGGCGGCTCCGAGGCAAGCAGCCTATGCGCCACTGGCAGGCCGTCCCCTTGCACACAGCTGCCTCGCCAGGCCCAGACTGGCCGGCCTGGTGCACCCATGTCACCCTGCCTCTGCTCCAAAACCCCCAGGGTTTCCCACCTCACCCACACCATTCCCCTCCCTGAAACTCCCGGCAGGGGAACGAGGGGTTAACCATTGCTTGCAGGAGTGTGAGGTGGCAGTGAGTCCCCCGGAGACCTCCAGTCCCTGGGGAGGGATAGGGGTGGCAGCCTCTGTCCTCAGCCCTAGGAAGGGAGGGGGTGCGCTGAAGTCCCCTCCCCCGATACTGTCCCAAGAAGCCCCCACAGGGGGAGCACGCCCCACCTGCGCTCATCCTGCTTTCTTTGGGTGAGGCTTTCACTGCAACTTTTCTCCCTCTCCCTCCACAATTTTTGCTCACCTAGAGGGTCTGGTTTTAATTAGTGTAATATCCCCGTTAACAACGCAGCCTAATTAAGACATCCGCCCAAATCCACTATGCACACTTAATGAGCAGGTTCTGCTGTGATGTTTATACTTTTTTTTTATTTATTTATGTATTTATTTTTTGCAGACCAGTAAAACCAAAGCTGCCTTCCAACTGAAAGACCTCATTACAGGCAACCTAACTCCACTACCCTGGGACCTGCTCCTTGCTGAGTGTCCTGGTCCCCCGGGTGCGTGCCCAGGGCATCCCTGAGCGTGGAGGGTATTTCAGCAGGAACACAGCGACCCAGCATGTAGGGAGCTCCAACTAGGGGGCTTGCCTGGGGGATGCAGCCCTCAGACCCGCTCCTCGCCCGCCCTTACCGCCAGGTGTTTCTTGCACGACAGGAAAAGCAGCGCAGCGGGAGTCCTTTTCAAAAGTGACCATTAAAAAATAAACCTAGTCCCTCGGAAAAGCTGGAAAGCTAATATGGAGAAGCTTCTCCCCACCCCGCAGAACCCCTAACCGGCTGGTGAGGGGCAGGAGTCCGGACTCCTAACAACACCCCCCACCCCACATGAGACTCTGGATCCTGGAGCCGCTCTGGGTGGGACCGGGTCCCAGCCACCAGGTGCAACTCCCTCCCCCTCGCCTGGACAGGGTGAGGCTCCCAGCAGCGAGGGCATGCGGTGAGGCACCCGGGGGGAGACTCCGCACAGGGGGAGAATGTGACCGCGGGCCTCCAACCGCAACCGCAGAGAGACGGCCCTCCCGAAGGGATGAGCGTCACGGCACCCCGGGCCGCGGGGGCGGAAAGTTTGGGCCAGGGTTGTGCCCGGTCCTCCTGCTCCAGCTTCCCCAGCCGGGCAGCGCTGGCGCCTGGGGACGACCCAGGCTGGAGAGAAGCCGCTCCGCCGGGGCTGGAGACACCGCTGGGAGCGCCCCCAACCCGCCCCCTGGAGGGCCCCGCGCGCCGCTTGGCCCCCCCCCCCCCCCCCCCGCCGCCCACGCTGCCTACCCTCGCGCGTAGCGCGGCGCTGAGGCCCGGCTGCTCTTAGGAGCCGTGAGACCCCCTTCCTCCGCACAACTCCTTTGGGTCCTCAACTCCTCCGGCGAAGCCTCCTCCCCCAGGACTCGGGCAGGGCTCTCGGGGCCTGGGTGCTGGGAGAGAGGAGCACTGCACCCCGCAGGGCGGCTAACCCCTGCTCCCCGCACGGTCTCCGGCAGCCTCCCCAGAGGCGCCCCCCCGGGCCGGGGTCGCCCTGCGCCCGCGGCTGCACCCCCCCCCCCCCCCCCCCCCCCCGCTCGGGAGTTCCCCGCGCGGGCATTGTGCCGCCGCCGCCGCCGCCACCGCCACCACTGCCGCCACCACTGCCGCCACACAGCGCGCGGGACTCCCCTGTGTCTCCATGGAGTCCGACCCCGGGGCCTTCCCATTCACAAAACCGTCCCTCCAGCCTCCGGCTGGGCCACGTGTCGCGACCCCAGCCCAGGAGGGACCCGGGGAGCCAAGACCCTGCACAGAGACCCCTGACCCCGAGGGCGCCACCCCTCCCCAAGCGCCCTCGGGATGGTCCCCAGCCGCACGGTACAGCCCCGCCTCCCTCTGTGGGGTCTCGAGCGCCCCTCCCCGGGCCGCAGCACCCCCGCCCCACGGCCCCCAGTTCGTGCAACGCGAAGGTAATGACCGCCGCAGGGCAATGCGCGGGCGGCGAGGGTCGGGCTACTCACGGGCTCAGCGCTCCCCGCGGCAGGTGACGGGGGCCCGGCGGCCATGCCCCGGCTGCATCCCGGCCCCCAGCGGGCAGCGGCGTCCCGGGGCCGCGCGGGCACCAGCTGGCCAGCGGCGAGGGGCGTGCGGTGCGGGGCCGGGCTCGGGCGGCGGCGGCGGCGGCGGCCGCGTCTCCTCCGACCACGCAAGCGGCTGGGGCCGGGCCCGGGCAGGGGGCCGGGGCGGCTATCCGAGAAGGCTCCGCTGGCTCAGGAGCAGCCCCGCTCGGCGCTCCGCACTCGCTCTTCCCTCGCCACCGCCTCCTCTCTCCCTCGCTCGCTCGCTCGCTCCCCCCCTCCCTCCTCTCTCTCCCTCTCGCCTCTCCCTCCTCCCCCTTTCGCTTTCTCCCTCTCCCCGGTTCCTCCGGCTCGCTCGGCTGGAGCGAGGAGACAGCGGGAGCACGCGGGCGGCGGCGGCTCGGGCGGAGCGCGCAGCGCGCCGCGAGGGAGGGGGCTCCCGAGGCCGCGCGGCCGGGGACAGCAGCGGGGCGGACAGGCCCCACGCACCCGGCGGCCCGCAGTGCCAGACCCGCGGAGCCCGGGCAAGGGAGAAGTGGGCGAGGCACAGGGGTCCCCAGAGCCCGAAGCTGCCCGGTCCCGTGAGCACCGCCCTCCAGCCCTAGCCCCGCCTCTCCCTCTCTCCCTCCTGAGATCGTGGGGGACAGCTTCTGCTATGAGGACCCCTGACCCCCCACCTCCCTGGCCCTGGCCCAGAAAGGACAACATTGGGGTGCCCCAGAAATGGAACTCGGCAGCGAGAGTGAATGCCCCCCCATCCCTCTGCCACTGGCCTGCACTGCCCTGCCTCCTTTTCCACTTTGCCCACAGACCCCCACTAAGGCCTGGAATTCAGCCCCTTGCCTTCCTCGGGATGGGGAGTGAAGGGACCACACAGGATCACTGCTGGGGCCTGTCCACACTGGCCAACCACACCAATGCAAACACCCCTGCCCTGCTGGACATGTGGGCTGTCACTGTGGGAGGTCCGCTTAGGATCTGCCTATAATTGTGAGAGCAGGTTGTCCCTGCTCCTACTACTCCACCTCGCCCAGCCTGGCTGCAGCAGCTCTGGTTGCGGGGCTGGGGGAGGAAAGCCAAAGCTAAGGGCCAGGGGAGGGGACCCTGTGGGCCGGCAGCATGGGACCCACGGAGAGTAGGAAGGTCAGCGCCAAAGGCAGGCAGGAGGACCTGGGCTGTCCCACACCGAACCACAGGACTGGGCAGGGCCTTGCTTCTCTTTCTGAGCAAAAAACAGATGCTATGCCCAGAACGCCACAGGGGGGCGGGGGGAGCTGTAACCTCAAAGACGTTCTCAATCTAAAAACAAATGAAAAGCCCATCCCAGGTTGCTTTTGCCTTCTGGTTGATGCTTCTGGAACCGAAGGACTCCTCCTTGTACCTGACTGTCCTGCTTTTCTGTGTGAGGCCAAAAGCATGTCATGGAATCCGGGGTTTGTTAGGGGCCTGGAAGACTCAGAGGCAGTCGAGGGAGGGATGCGGACTCCGCGCTCCTGCAGGCTCAGGGCTCCGTGCCGCCGGCTGCCTTCCCTGCAGAGGGAGGACAGACAGTGTCCGAGACAAGTGGCTACTGTCCACTTATGAGCTTAATGCTTTTAATTTCTGGCCCTCCAGCCTGTCTGGATCATTGATCTGTCTTGGCCAGGGGGAATCGTGCTCTACAATTTCGAGTAAGCGGCTCGGCCTACAGCTAAACACCGGATAAATGCCTTGTCTACCAGCCAGGCAGCTGCTTGGCTGACTGAACTTTCCCCAGCCCCCATATTTAAAACGCACATCCCTGCTCAAAAGACCTAATTGGTTCTCTCTGTCCTCTGCTGTCAGATGGTCCAGGCTTCCGTGGCTCCAACTCGTGGCTGGGCCCACCCACTCCCCATCACCCAACTGCCGCCCCACAGGCATGCCTCTTGCTTCACAGACAAAGCACAGCTCTTTATGGGTTGCTCTTCTGGAACATTCTAGAAAAGCTCTCTGAAGACAGCACCAGATCTCACTCCCGAGTTCCACCAGACCCAGCCAGCACCAGAGACCCACGAGGATCCTGTGCGGGTAGGCTGAAGTTCACAGCTGTGGCAGGTTGAGCCACAAGCCCTTCACACTGGAACCACCCCCTTTGGGGACAGGATCCCGCAAGGCTGACCTCACGACAAGCCCCAGGAATGTGCCCTTACAGCTGCAACTGCTGACAGAGGGATCTGGCCAGCCACGGGCGTCGGGACCAAGCGTATGTCTCCACACCAGGCGTGACCAGAGGCTGTCCATCTTGGGGTATCATTGAAGACGATGGTTTCCAGACCCCTGACCCGGAAACTTGTGCTGTTTTAAGTGAGAACAGGGAGGAGAAACTGGGAATCGTCCTTTGTGACAATAATTAGGTAAGAGGAGAGTCACCTCGGAGACTAAAGCAACAAGGGAACACGTGAATGTCCCTCCCTTTAATGACCCCACGAACACCCCCAGAAGAGACTCAGGGAAGTTGCAAAGACCAAGGAGCTGGAGAATAAGGGGAAAGACCATAAGAACGATGTGCGCAGAGGAAAGCACATGGGCCCGCAGCGCCTGGCCCGGCCATGCGGACTCTTCACCCCGCAGCAGAGGGAAGCTGAGAAACAACTTCCGAGGCTCTGAACCAGTGGGGTCAGGGGCCTGTGGAGATGGGGAAGGCAGCTCAGAGCAGCAGAGGTCTAAGAAGCCCACAGATGCTCGTCGGCTGCCTACTCCAGACCACGGATGGCCAGCTGCCCCCAGAGGGGTGCTCCCTGGGGAGAATGGAGCAGGGGCTCTGTGGCCAGAGGGACTTCACGCATGGGTGGCAGAGAGGTATCCTGCCCCTCAAAGGCTGAGATCCCCACTCAGCCCCCAGAGAACCCTATCAGACAGGCAAGGCCTAGGAGAGTCCCTCCCTCCTCCTCCAGGTAAGCTATAACCTTGCTGTGTCCCAGCAGAGAGCAGACCGGTCTCCCTCTAGGGAAAAACCCCAGTGGACAACCCCACCCAGTCCACAGAGCTTCCCGTCGGCTCTGCAGGCCCTTCCCCTAAATGTGAGGAGATGCCCTGAAATTACCAGACATCTGAAGAGAGCCTTTCGGAGAAGAACCACCAAGCCACCCAGGGCAGGGTAGCCACGGTGGTGGGTGGTGGGCGGGGGGGGAGGGGGGCAGCTTCCAGGAACCAAAGAGGAGAGGATATCAACAGCCTCCGTATCCGCAGAGACAGCAGAGATGCTGCATCCATGTTCCAAAAGCAAGAGGCTTTGAAGGAAGACACAGAACAAAAACAGGCAAACATCCTGAGAAATGAGTTTCCTAGCTCTCAGCACGATGAATGGAAGCTGACCCACAGCAAGGCATACTGATATACAGAACACTGGGGAGCAAAAAAAACTTCCCACAGGTTTCCAGGTCCCATAAAAAAAGACCCCAAACGAGAATGGGCTTCGTGGTGCCCAGAGCAACAGCAGGAGCTATAAGGGAGCAGTGCCCTCGAAGTGCCGAAGGAAAACCTTTCCTGGCCTAGAATCCCTGCCTGAACCAAAGTAAGCTCAAAAGTGATATTAACAGGGGCTCCTGGGGGGCTCAGTCATTAACCGTCTGTCTTCAGCTCAGGTCATTGATCCCAGGGTCCAGGGATCGAGCCCTGCATCAGGTTCCCTGCTCCGAGGGAAGCCTGCTTCTCCCTCTCCCACTCCCTCTGTTTATATTCCCTCTTTCGGTGTCTCTCTGTGTCAAATAAATAAATAAATAATTTTTAAGTGATATTAACATAAAAAGACTTGCATATGCAACATTTCAAAAACATTTACTTCCCATGGGCCATTTCTCAGGAAGCTACTAGAGGATGTGCTCCAACAAAACAAGGGACTAAATCATGAGAGCACATGACATACTGTATCCAGTAAGAGAGGGACAGAGGATGGGAGTCCACAGGACAGGAGAGAAGGCAGATCTTGGGAAAGAAGCAGTCAGATTAGAGCAGGGTGGGCACACCCCCAACCGTCCAAACACAGACCTGCTGACACCTCTGTCATCGTGCTGCCCCTTTAACCCCAGATGAACCTGGCCCAGGTTCCAATCTGTGACTTCCTGGCCGGCTTGGGCCGGGTCCTGGTGGAGCTCCTGCTCTCCCCTCCACGCACGGCCACCTCGTTTCACCCCTCAGATGTGTCCTCTTAGAATCGGGAGGGCGGCCACAGTGAGCGAAGAGACAGATCAGCCTATTATTCCCCATCAACCTGTCAGACATCCCAGCTGGGGTGGGCCCTCCGTTCCCTCAGAAAGCCCTCGTGCCAAGAGCCTCCTAGCACAGATGCCATTGACCATACGGGGCCAGTCGGTTCACTGGCCCCCTGAGAGAGGCTCTTAGAAGCTCGGTCTGAGGCCAGCCCCACCATGACCCCAGAGCGACTCAGCTTGTCTACTTTCTCCCAGACCCTTCCGACAACACTGGCAGTGTGCGGGAGCCACGGCAGAAGGGGCGCTGTGGCCCAGTCTTTGCAGTGCCCACCGCACATGTAAGCAGGCGATGGAACCACGGTGAAATGTGGAGGGAACAAGATAGAAGGGACTTCATTCTCCTTGTCAGTCTCCCGCACTCTGGTTCCGTCCAGCTGGTGAGCTGGTGGACGGTGCATTCTGCACCATTATTGGGCTTCCTTGTTTCATCTTTTAATCCAACAGTAAATTCGAAAGCTATTTAATGCAATCCTAACTTCCTAGTTAAGAATGACTCCCCCGCCCTCCCCCTCTCCGTGCCAGTAGTTATGTTCCATATAAATACATAGGCACGTCCCTCTCCCACCACTGCCCAGGCCTGCTGGCCCCTGCTGGCTCCTTCAGGTTGCCCGTTAGGCCGAAGCCTGAGCACATTATAGGACAGTGGACAGGTGCCTGCCTGTGTTCAGGATGTCCCTGTAGAGACAGACCCCCAGGGGCTGAGGGAGCTTATTGGGGAAACCACCCACTAACACCAGTGCATGCAGAACAGATAAGCAAAAGCGTGTGTTCCGCAGGGTCTCCCAGACCCCACGAAACCTAGATCGCTATGAGACCTGGCCACCAGAGGCTCCAACTCCACTGACTTGCCCCGTGAAGTCACGGACCGCCGGACCAGCCCGCACCTCTGCTCACGGCTGGGACAGAGGTCCTCCTCCCACACACAGCCTCGGCATTGGCCACGCCAGCTGGGCTGGCCATCCAGCTGCACACCTGAGCCACCGCGCGTGGCCACGGACCACACCGGCCACACCATGCTTTTCTCTGCGCTAGGAAGGGAGAGCTCGGACTTCCTCCCTGACTCGCCCTTTCTTTCCACCCCCTCCCTGCTTTCTCCCTCCAGCCCTCTGGTGCCTCTCCCTGTCCCACCCCTCCTGCCCTGGGGGCCCTCGGCCCACCGGCCTGACAGCAGCTGGGGTCTCACCCACGGCCTGAGGGCCTCCCTAGACACTGCCCTCCCCACGAGGCCCCTGCCTTCCTCTCCCCTTGCTTCGGGACAGTGCCGACCTGCTTCCGGCACCCTGCAGAACGGCTCTCCTGGAGTCTCCGGGGATGGGAGTCGCCAAACTAGCCCACACTCCACCCTTGCTGCAGGGACCACTTAAGGCAGGTGACCCCGCTCTCCACGCCCTTTCTGGAACCTTCCTCCTGACCCACGTGACAGAAGCTCTCCTGCTCGTCCTGCCTCCTCCCTCCCGTCTGCTTCCCTCACTTCCCCCAAATGCTGTCTTTCCCCAAGACTCAGTCTCCAGGCCACGGCATTTCCCTCCACGGCCTCGCCCCTTCCCCTGGCTTCCAGATCCAGACGTCATCATGGCATTTCCGACAGGAAGCAGCTCAGAGGTCATTGGGAACAGTCCCCTCCTCTTTCGGTTGAGGAAACTGAGGCTCAGAGTCTCCAGGGGCCCTGCCAGGTTCTCAGAGCGCCTAAACGGCAGCCCCACACCCTGACCCCAGCCTCTGAGTCTGCGAGCAGGACCACCCCTGGCCCGCCTGCTGCCCCCCTACTTCACATGCAGGAGAGCAGGCAGGTGCGTCTGCAGTGTCACACACACACACTTCCAGACTTGATATTTTATTTAAGAGCGTGCAGCTCTATATCAGTACCTACTTGCTTTCAGTCCTGACATTTATCTTCTCGAGAGGAGGGTGAACCCCTTGCAAATCATGCCGTGTCTCCTCCCACGTGGCCAGGAAATGTCAGGGGGAGATCCAGGCAGCTCAGGGTCCCACGTCTGTGCCACGCACCCTGCTCTCTCCATTCTGATACATGGGGCAGCTGCTTCTGGAGAGCCGCAGCAGTCTGCGGAACGTGTGAGCAGTGCAGGCAGAGGGTCCCCGGCTGCTGCCCAACTTTTACAACTGGGACAAAGGCTGGAGACAAGAACCTCCGGGAACAGATGCCGAGGCCCCTCCAAGGACCGGTGGGTTCTTCCCCATCTCCCTGGACCTACTTGTTTCTAGTGGGACCCACGCCATATCTTTGAGCTCAGCCTATGATTGCACAATAATACCCTCCCAGAAAACAAATTAAAAATAGGAAAAATCCATCCAAGTCGTGTGTCTGCTGAGGCAGAGTGCTGTCAGATTGCTAGGCAACCCCAGGCAATCCTGTGGGAAGGAGGTCTGTGCTAAGCTTGCTCCGCGGAAGTAGCACTCTTGTCCCTTTTGTGTGGATGTGCTCAGCCGCATCAGAGCAGACAGGAGCACAGGGGAGGCACCGGCTGCCTGAGCGCAAGGCGCATCCACCCGGACAGACAGATTCTCTGGAGGACAGAGAAGACGCCGGGGAGTCCACGGGATGAGACACCTGGGTGCTTGCTGGAAATCAGTCTGATCTCTCCATGCTTCCCAAGAGCCAGGTGTGTGGCACGGTGGAGGCAAACACCTGAATGTGAACTGATTCTCCCCCCACGCTCCTCACCACCTTCTGCGCGAGGGGAGCGCAAGCACGTTCAGGGGGCTGGAGACGGAAGAGGAGAGATGAAAGACGGACGCGTGGAGGAGAAGGGGAGATGCAGTAGGCAGCGCCAGGGCGCAGGCACGCCTGGCTCCATGCTCCCCAGGCTGGGAAGGAAGCTCAGGCTTTCTCTGCACCGCACAAACAGTGACCACATCACAGCACGCAGGCGTGCGAACGTTCACTAGGCCTGTATGATACTTTTAAAAGAAAAAGGCGGGAAATGTGGTGATCGTGAAAAATGACAAAGATTTTCCATTGGACTCTGAAGTCTTCTGAGCAGGAGAGGGCAAAACAAAGGCAGCATCTTCCCTTTTCTGACACGTGGGGTATGCCCAGGGTCGAGGCAGCAGGTGCCTCCATTCCCTGGGGCTCCTAGGACCCAAAATTGGGGGCTTACAACAACAGAAATGTCCTCTCTCACAGTCCTGGAAGCTAGAAGTCCCAAACCGAGGTGTCAGCAGGGCCATACCGCCTCGAGGGCTCTCGGCAGAAACCATCCCAGGACGTTCTGCCAGCTTTTGGGGGGACTGCAATCCCGGATTCCTTGGCTAACGTCAGCATCGTTTAACCTCTGCCTGTCTCCATGCAGCCACCTCTGTGCATTCCCTCCTCATAAGGGCATGTCATTGAATTTAGGTCCCCACTAATCCAGCGGGACCTCATCCTCAAAGACCCTATTTTCAAGTAAGACTCCATCCTGGGATTCTGGTGGACCTGAACTTTAAGGGATACTATTCAATGCGCTATGAGCAGATCAATAATGAAATCAGACAAGTTTCCAAGGAGCACCTGCTGGCCTGCGTCTGATCCAGCCTGTCCCTCTGCGGGAACCTCTCTTCCCTTACAGTACCCCACATGGTGCCACCCAGCTCCGCCTGAGCCCCACAATGGCAGAGCGTTCCCCATACCCCCTAACAGACGTCCCCCCATGGGAGGCCCTGCACTGCCAGAAAACAGTCTTTCAACATGGCCCAGACCTGCTGTGCTCATCATCCAGCTGGGGGTTCACATCTGCCTTCTGGAGCCATGAGGGATAAGGAAGAGTGACCATGGCACCTTCCTATGAGTCCAGTCCACAGATGCCCACAGGTGTGCACAGGCACACACGCAGGTGCACACGGCACACAGATGCCCACAGGTGTGCACAGGCACACACACAGGTGCACACACACACAGGAACACAGGCAGTCCCACAGCTGCTTTTCAAACAACCTCTCCCCACGCTAACTGCCATCCTGGAATTTTACACAGTGCCTGGAGGCCCCAGAACAAGTCCAGAACCCGGTTCCAGCCCCACAGTGGTCGAATGGCAAAAAGGTAACAGAATTCCCCCCCTTAGACATGGGGTTTCCAGTAAGACACTCCTAACAGCGGGTGCAACAGGCTGCTCTGTTTCAAGCTCGTTTCTTCCAGGCTGTTCTGTGTATATACTTCCGAACATACACGGTCGGGGGGCTTTTTCCCTGACCCCTGTTGAATGTATCCTACTGCTCACCTTCTACTGGACTCTGCCACCTGACAGGTCAGCCTGCCCTTCAGGACATGTCATCCCTGGGCTGAGAGTACAGTGGAAGAGCGCAGCCCAGGCCACCAGGAAAGGCGTGCGGAGCCCAGCGGAGCGGGGAGGCAGTCACCGCCATGCCCTCCTTACGGCACAGCTAGTAAATCACAGCAACTCACACAGAAAGAGCTTCACTGAATCACTCTGGATGGCTTTCATCCTCCAAGTTTGGAATATACCGAACTCCTTAGTGAAAAATTCAGACCTTTGCTATTCTGACAAATTTTTTTTCCTCCCGTTTTACTGAGCCATAACCAACAGAGGACACTGTACTAGCTGCAGGCGGACAGCGCAGTGACTCGGCGTGTGTTTATACAGCCATCGCCACAATAGGCCAGGTCAGCGCCCGGCGCCTCCCACAGTGACACATTCTTGATCTCCTTGTGATTACGAGAACTTCTCAGTGGCGGCTCGGGGGTGGTGTCATCGGGTGACCGAGACAGGTCAGGGTCCGTGTCAGTGGGGCGCTTTCGAGGCCAAGTGCAGCCGCGCCCTCCCAGCCACTCAACACTCCCGTGTGCACGGAGGGCTGACGGGTGCGTGGCTGTGTGCCGTGGGGCTGCTGTGGGGCCCGCTGCTGCCATGTGGCTTCCCACAGCCACACACAGCACCTTCATCCTACAAGATGGGACACCGCTCAGGAGCCACTGAAGGGGACAGAGAGGAGAAAACTGAACTGTTCCTGCCTTGGAATTCATCCTTACTTCACATTTCATTCTCCCTGGTTTAAGATCTCCGAAAAGAAGACACTTTTTCCATCATTACTTCCCTGAGGAACTTCCTCCCGGAGACCGCAAAGGCACCTGCTGTTCCCAGGCTCCTGTGCAAACACGACCCGTGTCACCCTCGCCAGCCAGACTCCGCGTGGGGGGCCTCCATCTGCCTCCCTCAGGCCCCAGTGGACTCTGGAGAAGGCATCCATCTGGGGAGCACCCGTCCGCAGGGACTCCCACCTGGCCTATTAGTGTCCTGGGGCCACTGCAGCAAAGCGGCCCAGGCTGGCAGCCTGAGCAACAGGCACGTGTTCCGGTCTAGAAGCCGGAGGTCCGGGATGAAGGTGTCAGCAGGGCCCACTCTTCTGAGCCCTTCCCCCCATCCTGCCCCCAAACACACAGGCATCCCTCCCTGCGCATCTGCACCCTGAACTCCCCTCCACCTACGGAAGCCGGAAGCCGGCAGACTGGATGAGGGCCCACCCCTGGGACCGCCTCAAACTTGATGGCCTCTCGCGCGGCCCGTCTCCAGGTTCAGGGACATCCTGAGGTGCTGGCGTTAGGGCTTCAATGTGTGAACTCACTCCACTTGTAGACTCCCCTGCTTCTCCCGACACAGCCAGCTTTCCCGGGACCCCTGCCCCCTCTCCTCCACGGCACCCCTGCCCTCCACGGCAGCCATCCCCTCTGGGGCTCGTGCCCCCTCCTCCACCTCCGTGCCCTCACCACACCCTAAACCCTCAGCTTGCTCCCCTTCATTCCTGCACACCTAGAGCAGGAGTGCCCCTAGGGGCGCCTGGATGGCCCGGTCAGTTAAGCATCAGATTCCTGATTTTGGCTCACGTCATGATCTCAGGGTCGAGAGATCGAACCTCGTGTCAGGCTCTCCACTGGGCAAGGAGTCTTTCTGGGATTCTCTCTCTCCCTCCCTCTCTCTCTACCCATCCCCGCTCTCTCTAAAAAAAAAAAAAAAAAAACCTAGGGGTGCCATAAAAATATATGCTTATAAAAAATTAAAAATTAAAAAAAAATAAAAACTAGGGGTGCCCCTAAAATACCACTCACACCCTGCTCTTCCCGGCAGAACCCCCCGAGGCCTCTCCTCACTGAACAGGACACCACTCATGCTCCCAGCTCCCGCCCTCAGACTCTCAGTGGCATTTGCCGATCCACGCATACATATTTTCCAGTGCTTTCCAAGCCCTTCTCCGCACCGAGCATTTTACCTGACGAGCTCCCCCACAAACACCCTCTGAGCAGCCGCTCTGACCACCCCTCACAGACAAATGAACTGGGGACCTGGCTGGACAGGCTCACCCCCGAGCTCTCACTCGGTGGGGGCAGAACTTTACTCCCAGGACCGTGGGAGTTGTGGGCTGACTGTGGCCCCCAAAAGACACCATCCAAGTCCTAATGCCCCTGTAGCCCAGAATGTGACCCTGTCTGGAAATAGAGTCTTTACAGACATGACCGAGTTAAGGGGAGGTCAGTGGGGCCCCGAAGCCAACATGACAGGTGTTGTTGTAAGAAGGGGGGCGGGGACCGATACCATGGGGAGAAGACCGTGCAAGGACACCGCACAGAGGAGGAGGCCATGTGACACGAGACGGGTACTGGGATGAGGCTGCCGCGCGCCGAGGAGCGCCAAGACTGCCAGCAACCCCGGGAGACCGCAGAGGGACGGGAAGTCACTCCCTGAGCTCCAGGAGGGAGCCTGGCCTGCTCACCTCACGCTCCGGCCTCCACGCCTGCGCCAGCATCAGCTCCTGCTGAGGAAGCGCCCTGGCCTGCGGAGCACTGTGACGGCAGCCCCAGGCACAGCTACACACCCCAGCAAGCAGAGGGGCCACCGCATCATCACTACTGGGAGCCCGGGATGCTGGCTCAGATCCCGCTGGACTTCCATGACCCACAGCAGACGTCAGAGCGGGACACACGGTGGCTCCGTCCCACAGAACCACGACGTGGCCCCGGGAGAGGGGCGCGCTGACGAAGGGCGGGAGGGAGCACACAGATGCCCACACGCCGCCCCAGGTCCAAGAGCCTCCAGCCGGCGGAGGGACGTCTCTCAAACAGCCTCCCGCTGTGGGTCTCCAGGGAGCTCACCGGGTCCGGGTCCCCAGCGCGAGGCCACACTTAGGATGTGTGCCCAGCTTCGTGGGAGCCCTCTGAGAGGGCCCAAGGCCACAAGAGACGCCTGGGCCTGTCGGGGAGGAGGGCGCAGACGCCGGCCCTGAGTGGAGACCAGTGCGCTGGAGGAAGTACGTGCGCCCCGACGTACAGGTGGTGCCCTAACCACCCGGGGACCATGCAGGTGGCGGGCCCTTGGGAGGAGATGCGGTCACGAGCCTCAGGAACAGGATGAACGCCCCGAGAAAGAGGCCCCCAGGAGCTCCCTTACCCTTACGGAGTTATCGCGGACGGACCGCAACGCGCCTGCATCTCGAGGCCGGAGCTGCTGAGTTCCGGCGGCGGACGTGCCCCGGTCCGCAGGGAGCAGCTCACCCCCGGAAGGCGTCCCCTGCACCTCGTGATCTCCCTCCCCCACCCCTCCCCGCACCCACCGCCCCCCACCGCCAGCCACTCACTGACCTGTCTGCTGGGATTTGGCAGAAATAACATTATTCCGCCGGACTCCTTTCCTGGTCTGGCTCCTTCCACATAGCCTAATTCCCCGGAGAAGCAA
This sequence comes from Mustela nigripes, assembly GCF_022355385.1. Classification (NCBI taxonomy): domain Eukaryota; kingdom Metazoa; phylum Chordata; class Mammalia; order Carnivora; family Mustelidae; genus Mustela; species Mustela nigripes. The sequence goes on along the minus strand of NC_081572.1, from coordinate 2,594,489 downwards.
GCCCGCGACCCTGTGCATCCGAACCTCACTCCGCGTCACTGCTGGGCGGTGGTCCTGGGTGTAGACACACCGCCACCGGCTTTGCCCTCATGGACGTACATCTGAGTGACGTCCGGTTTGGGGCTCCCACCAACACAGCTGCCACGCACATGCGTGTGGACACAGGCTTTCATTTTACGCACGCGCTGGGCAGCCAGGCGTGGGCTCGCTCTCACGGACCCAGAGTGCACAGGGGGGCAGCTGCGGCCTCCAGGCATGGCCAGACCTTTACCTGACACCAGCAGAAAACCCAGCTATGTGGAGCAGAGGCGTGCTGGGGCGGCTACAAGCTGCTTGCACTTCCGTGGTTGCTCCAGGCAAAAAGCAAGCTAATGAACTCTTCGTGGGAAACAGTGGGCTGAAGTGCACGAAGCAGCCCCCTCTGTCACCTGACATGTCAGCCTGTCCTTCAGGTCACGTCATCCCTGGGCCAAAGCACGACCGAAGGGCTTGACCCAGGCCACCAAGAAAGGTGTGCGGAGCTTTCCCGGAGGAAAGGTTCCTCCAGGCCACTAAACCGTGGCGTGGAGGAACATGTGGCATTCCATAGCTTTCGGTTCAGATGAGCATGGTGGGGGTAGGATGTGGGGGACAGGGGGTAGGGCTCAGTGGGGGCTGCACTGGACCAGAAGCCTCCCTGGATTCACCCTCTAGAATAAGCCTCTCCACCAGGCCCCTCCCCGCCGCAGCCCCACACAGCCCCACCAGCCTCAGCGACCCTGCCTATCCTGTTGTTGCACTAACGACAGGAAGCAGGGACCCCTTTCTTCTACGACTAAGCCAGATGCAGACCAGCCAAGCAAGCGGGAAGCAGCCCCCGCCACTCCTGCATGTGGGCTCCCCCCAGGTCCTACTTAGGAAAACAGTCCCTTGCAATTTTCCTCCAGCAAAACCTGAAAAAACATCTCCCCATCTGTGACGGAAGCTGCTCCCATCGCACCGTAACCGGACCGGGATATTTACCCAGAAGACCACCATCCCAGAAGACCACCGCCCCAGATAAGGCCAACACCTCCCAGCCTCCCCTGTAGCCATGTACGGTCACGTGACTGTATTCTGGCCAGGGGGACATAAAAAGAAGTGGCACCTACAGCCTGTGGGTCACGTCCTTAAGGGGAGGGAGACCCCTGACCCCACGCCTACCTCCCATGTCCTCCACCAGAGGTTTGGAACATGAACGAAGGCAAACCCTCAGAGACCAAGCATGTGGAGGCAGCACCCTAGGGACGGGACCCCCAAAAGAAGAGCCTAGGTCTCTGGGTGACCTCCTCCCAGAACTCAGTCACCTCCCTCTGGACAGTCCCTCGGGCCCCCTGAAGACTCTGCTTGGACTCCTGGGCACATCCTAACTAGAACTCCATTTCTGTCTCATCCCAGCACCAAACCTCTATACAGAGCCACACAACAGGCTGGGCCAGAGATCACGTGAGGCTGACATACGACGTGGAAAACAAAGAAAACCTAAGGCCAGGACAGGCCATCCAATCGCCCAGCCGCATGGCAAGGCAGGCGAGGCACAGCAAAGCTGGGGCCCCGCAGATCCCCACACCAGGCCTGTACAGGGGCACACTCCCCTTGCCACACTGGGTCTCTCATGCTGTCCCCATGGGCAGCAGCAGGTGACCCTGAGCTCCCAGGCTCAGGGTCTCCCAGGCTGAGATCCCACAGTTACAGCTGAAGGTACGAGATCCAGGGACACACCAGCCACGGTTCCGGCCCTAGAGGGACCAGCTGTGTAGGACACTCGGGGCAGCAGGAGAAAAGGTGAGCTGCTCGCTGTTTCCAGTGATGTGCCTCTCTCCGCTCCTCCTATGGAAGTCCACTCTTTTCCAAACTAGCTCCTGTGCCTCATGCCCCAGTTGGCTGGTTTATGTCTCCTCCCTGCTTCCAGAAGCTCCACTGCCAGTCCCACATGGCAGGGGTGGAGGTGACAGGGGAGGGCGGGCATCATTCTCAAAGGCAAACCAGGAGCCCTGGGTGCCCAGATCCCTGCCCCTCCAGGCTGGGTTTCACCACTACCCCTCAGACCACTTCTCCCCCGCGAGCTGGCGAGACAGAGAGAAACTCACATCTGCCCCTGCTCCAGGGTCCTTGCTGTGCCCAGTCCCCAAGAACAGGGCTGCTTAAGCATTTAGAAGCCCCTGCAGACCTACCTCCCTCTGCCCGGCTCCGTAAAGAACGCGCTGACCGCTCCTTGGCCGGGCCGCAGCCCCCGGCCCCATCCCACCCCCGAGGAGGAGGGTCCTCCTCGGCAGAGATAAAGACAAGGGATGGTCAACCCTGGCAGAGCGCTCTGGACCCCTCGACTCCTGGCCCAGGTGTGCCCCCTACTCAGTTTTCTGCAGACCCAGTTTGTTCACCTCTGCAAACCCCCGGACAGCAGGACCCACGCCGATCTGTGACCTCCAGGCCAACAGAGCAAGCCCAAAGTGTGTGCGTGCCCGGCTCCATCACAAGCTGGCAGAACCCCAGGCGCTCCAGACACAACCGATCAGGCCAGAGGGGCCGTGAGCAGGAGCAGTGAGGACAGCCTTGTGCTCTTTCTTTTCACATAAAAGCAGAGTTAACTATTTTAAAGCGCACGAGAACGTTCACGGGCCGTGCAACCATCCCCCACCTAGTTCCAAAACATTTCCGTCGTCCCCAGAGGAGACCCGTACCCACTACTAGGCGGCCCCTCCCTGTCCCCCACTCCCGCCCCGGTGCCTCGTGAGGTTGTGAGTAAAATGCAGTTTGTTCCCTTATTCTTGCTCCAAAGAACCAGTCCCTGAATGTGCCTGTCACACTGTCCTCGCCCCTCCGCCTGACCCTCACCCCATCAACACTCGGGGACCTTCCAAGCTGCTTCTACCCAAAGAAAGTAACTCCTCATGCAGGCTCTTCCTTCGTCCACGGATTCAACAAAGATTCCTCAAGCCCCTTCTCAGTGCCCAGCTCCAGGTCGGGCAGTGACCCGCAGGTGTGAAAAGGGTCCAATCCTGCGTCTCGGCGCCGGGTGCCGAGCTGGAGATGCACATGAGTCCACAGCGAAATGACAACGCCGCGTGGTAAGTGCTCTAACAACATGAAGAAACGTTCTGCCCGCAGAACAGCCACACCCCCGCCGCGGACATTTCCACCCGCGAGCCCACGCCAGCAGGCCACCTTCGTCTCGGGTGTCATCTTTACAAGCCCAAGACGGGGATATGTGCGCAAAATGAGACCACAGTCGGCAACTCACAGAAGACTTTAAAAGGACCCCGAAGTGGGAAAGCGTCTAATCGCACCAGTCGCCAAAGCCATGCAAATCTAAACAAAAACACGCTTCCGCTCCCCTCCACCAGCTGGATTTTGAATCTGATGACTGCATCCAGGGCTTCTGCTGGGAAATGACCCTCTCGCGCGCTTGCTGGTGGGATCCGAAGCTGGGTAATCCTCCTGGAGGGCAGGCTGGCACTTGGATCAAAAGCTTTCAAATTGTGTTTAACCTTTAGCTCAGCAATTCCACTTGTAGGAATTTACCCTAAGGAGAAACTCCAGAACAAATGCAAAGATTTATCTCCAATGATTTATGTACTAGAATATTTGTAGCTTATGGCATCAAAAGACTGAGAATGAGCTAAATGTCCGGCTGCAGGTGCCTGGCAAATAATTTGTGTGCTTATTAAAAACCCTATTGTAGAAGAATATCAAATGCCACCACGAAGCATTCGTGAGCCGTCACATGAAAAGGTCTGTGGAAACCAGAATGTGGGTGAGTGCCAGCTCTGTGTCCTCGGCCTCCAGGCAGGCTGGAAGGACGCCTCCAGGGCTGGCGGTGACTCCCTCTGTCCATGCACACACGGGATGGCTTTTCATTTGTTTTTGTTTTTATTTTTTTAATTTTACCACCTGCTCTAAGTTGTCCATGTCTGATCTAAGCCGTATCTGTAACCTGGAAAACTGCACGGAGTGGCTTTTTTCGTTCTGGTTAGACACGCTGTAGAGGCGACTTGCTGTCCCTCGGGCACAGCTGGCAGGGGACGCAGGATCGAAGGCAACCCCGATGCGTGCGGGCGGTGGGAGGTCCTCGTGCCTTTGACTGAGAAGCCGAGGGGGCACCCCGCGAGCTGCCCTGGCATGGATCCGATCGTGCAAAGCAGCCACCGGCTAATTGGGGAGCTGCGTCTGCGGCCGCTGGCTTTACTAGTTGCTCCATAGCCAGACTCAAAACCTACCACACAGGAGGGACCAAGACGCAGCTTTCCTTGTGCGTCCGGATCAGGCTTCATGGGCTCTGCTGGGGCCGCGCTGGCAGAGCTCCCCGCCCCTCGCCGCGGCTGCTCTCCAGCCCGCCCTCAGCCTCTGCTCAGGAGCCCTGCACCCAGGCCAGTTGCTTTCAAGTGAAGTTCTGGAAGTTTCACCATTACAAAACGTGTTATTTTTAAAGCTCATGACTCGTGAGAAGAATAGAACAAAGTAAACAGCAATTACTGAACTCCTGCTAGGAGGTAGGCCCCTCACGCGCGTTTTTCTCATTTTATCTTCAAAAAAGAATGCCATGAGGTCGACATGCCCATCCCCAGCTTACAGATCAGGACACCGAGTCTCTGAGACACTAAAGAACCCACGCTCACGGGCTGGCACAGGACAGGGCAGGTGGTTTCTCTGGGACCGAGCCAGCTGAGGGAGCAGAAGCGTCCCCGGATGGAGGCCACAGGCTTCCCGGGACCTCCCAGCCCCCGAGGACCCCAGGAACTCAGAGCCCCCCCCACCCCCACAGGCTTGCCGTCTCACTTCACAGACAGGCCTTGAAGGACGCACGGAGCTCTGCGTCACCCGGCCCAGCCCAGGGAGCGTCACTGAGAAGCCGGGGTGCCAGTCCCGCCGCACACACCACAGGAGTCCGAGCCCCTTCCTCGTGAAGCGACATTTCAGAAGCCAGGAGACAACTCTATCGGGAGAAGAGCACTAATTAAATTTACTGGGCTCATTGAAGAGGAAATTATTTAATATTCTGAACAGATTTAATATTTGAAAGCATGGATGGCCTTGATCTACCGTGGGTGGGTTCTCGGCCACGTGGGCCCAAGCGGGGTGGGGTCCGGGGGCAGGCCCGCGGGAGGGGACGTAGCTGCACGGGGGACGCGCTCCTGGAAGCCAAAGGGGACAGAGAGAAGCTGGGAGTGGGCCGAGGGGGCAACAGCCTTGTTGGAAACTTGCCAGCTCCGCTCCGGCCCTCCGCAGACCCCGGCAGCCACCCTGGAGCAAGACAGAAGCCCCACCCGTGATCCTGCGGGTCCCGGGCATCTACCTGCTTGTGGGCCTCTTCCTGTAACCCAGGGTCCTTGCCGGCCAAGCTGCACACCAGGTGAGGGGCCCGAAGGCAACGTTCCTTTGGAATGCAGGAACTGAACATGGGGATGTGCAGGAGAACGGGCACCTCACCCAGTCCCTGAGATACCGAATCCGGACCTTTGGGACACCGCCCAGAGACCACCACAAGGTGCCCTGAGAAACCGTTCCTGCAGGAGTCCCGTCCCGCACACTCACAGGCCACCAGGACGTGTCCTCCGCAGCCCTGAGCGGCAGCTGACGCCCCAGCCACCAGGCCGCCCGCTGGAGGCGTCAGGAGCCCAGGCTGAGTCACAGAGTCCGCCTCAGGCACCGCGAGCAGACACGTTCGAGGTCACAGCATTCTGGGAGCGGCATGGCACACCAGGTGCACCGCCAGCAATGCCAAGGCCAGCAGTGCCCCCTGAACGGGGGAGAAGGGGTGGGGTGGGGGGGAGCCAAATGCAACTCTCTCCTCGTCGAGGAGGGGAAGATCGCTTCCTGACGGGCCAGTGAGGCGGGGGCTCCAGGCTCCAGACGGGAGCGGGGCTGGCCACAGCGATGAGAGGCCCAGCCTGGCCCTAGGTATATGGTGGAGTGTATGACTAGCAAGTGACAGAAACTCACCTCACCCAGCTTAACTGTTAAAGTCATTCCTGGGAACTCATGAGTGGGACAGAGCTGGCCTGGGAAACCCAACACTTCCCTTCTCTCTCTCTCTCTCTCTCTCTCTCTCTCTCACACACACACACACACACACACACACCCTCTTTGGTCCTCCCTACCAGTTGACCTCGTCTCTCCTAGTGCACGTGAGTGTCCTCATACACAGGGCAGGCGACAGAGGACAGAGCCCATGGCCACTGAGTGTGAGTGACCACAGCCTCTCGGCCGAGCAGCCCATCAACAAGTGGACAGCCTCCCCCAGCCCCTGGGAGAACCAGTGAGGGAGGCCGGCCACGGGGACCAGGAGCAGGCAGAGGCCACAGCGGCCCCCACGAGGGGCTCTTGGTCCTGGAGGCGCAGCAGGGCCCCCAGCCGAGAGGCCCAGAGCGCAGAGGCGGCACTGGGTCAGATCCAAGCCGGACCCGGCGTTGCTCAGATTAGAGCAGTCATTTTCTGGGGTTTTTTGGGGTTTGGGGGGGTTTGGTTTGGTTTGGTTTGGTAAGTGATTCTGTCTGCTTCACATCCAGGGGCTGGAGATTGGGCACACTTTGGGACTGTAATTAAAAGTCCATAAACCAAATGCCGGGGGGTGGGGGGGGCTCAGTCAGTTTTTCCATCACGAACCATCAGAAGCAGCTCTCAGGGCGCCCCTGAGCCTCCCTCTGCCATCTTCTGACCCTCCAGCCCAACACCGGAGTTCGCCGGGGCCGGAGCCCCCGACGGGCCACCTCGGAAGCCGGGACTTTCATTTAACTGCCCGCCCGCCCGGCTCCCTATTCCAACCGAAGATGAGGCAAGTCTGCGGCCCGCACTCAAGCACCTAGAACCCCATGAAGTGGGACCAACTCCCTTCTCTCCGTGGGCCTTCACCCGCCTGGCTTTGACGGTCTCGGGGAGCTCAGCCTCCGGCACTGAGCACACCTGGCTCACTGGCTCTGGGCCGCGGTCAGAGGCTGGGAGGAGCAACCACCCGGAGCCCGAGTCCAGAACCACCGTGCTTCCCCCTCGCTCCCAGCAGTGTGGCCTTCATGCTCTGCTTTTGGTGAAGAACTACAGATCCCCCTGCACTGGCCTGTGGGTCAGCCCCCGCCCACACCATCAGAGCCGCTGGAAGCACGAAAGGCTGGGAGTGCCTGCCCCTGCCTCCGTGCAGGACCTCAAGGGCCAGGAGCAGAGCGAACGCCACTCCCACGCCATATGCCCATGTTCCATTCCAAGGGACCGACGGCCTCCCTCCCTGTTGTTCCCCAAGTCGGGCTCAAACCCGCATCCAATGCCGGCCTCTGGGCTCACTGAACTGTGGACACAGTGCCTGGCCTGCAAAGCCAAGCATCCAGCCCCAGGGGTTCAAAGCACCCACCGTGCTCCAGCCAGTGCAGGGAACAAGAGGCAGGACGCACGGTCCAACCTCAAGGAGCTGCCAGGGCAACTGACTCAGGAAGGACATGGGAGGGGTCAGCGCTGGCCACAGAGGGCCCTGGCGTCCAGGCCGCCTACCCTGCTGTCTGCAGTCTACCCCTCCTGGATTCTACCTAGATGATCCTGAGGGTTTCTCTCAACTCAAACTCTCTGCTCCTGTAATTCAGGTCTACACGGTAAGGTATGGATGAGACAAGCTTGGGCTTGGAGTTGGGGGTCAGGGTCAAGGGCTGGAGGGCACCAGGAAGGCTTGCCCCTCCCACAGGCCTGGGAATGTCTCCACAGCACCTTGTGGCACCCCAATGTTCTGTCCTCCTGGAGGCTGGATGCAGAAACTGGGAAGAAGCCCTGGAGGCCCAGGGCCTGGCCAGGGGAGGCCTCATTCCCTCCGGGCCTCCTCCCAAACCGTTGCCCGGGGCGTAGAGCGTGAAGCCTCAGAGAAATGAGGGCCAGTCATCTTCCTGAGACATAATAACAGCACAAGTCATCTTAAAACCCTTTAAATTATCTTAAAGTGATTAAAGATTATCAAAAACGCAGAAACCAAAAAAAAAAAAAAAAAAAAAGGAAAAGACTTTTAACTAAAAGATAAACAACTTCTGAAAGTGAAGGATTCCCTTCACTAATAAAAACTTCTGGCAGATTAGTAACTAAAGGGCAAATAACCCATAGAGAAACCACCATTTCATAGGAAGATATAAATGGTTATTAACCATAGGAAACAATGCCCCACTTGCTCAAAATCAGACAAATTCAACGAATAGCAAGACACCATTATTAAGTGTTAGACTGACAAAAAATTTAAGACACCCAGTATTCAGAAAAGAATGACTAAAAAGACACTCTGACACACCAGAGGTGGGACTAGATTGGTAAAACCTTCTGGAAGGCTATCCAGGGAGCCACACACCTTCGATCTGACCAATTCCACTTCCGGGAATCTATCCCACTGCCTCATGCTCAGGACATGTACATGCAACATTGTTACATGAGCAATGTATCCGGGGGGTCCCCCTGCTGGGGAGTAAATGAGGTGCCCATATGGTGGCACGTTATGCAATCTTCTTTCTAAACAAGGGAGAGCTATATGTACTGATGCAGCACCATGTCCACAAAAAGAAATGAAACCAAAAAAGCAATTTCCAGAACAATACAACTTGAGAGACTTAGAGAGAGGGTCAGCCAGACACCGTTCTCTACTTCTGAACTTTTCTATACTGTTTGAATGCTTTTGCATTTTTCACAGAGAAAGGGTTGGTTTTTTTAATAGATTTTATTTACTTATTTGCCAGAGAAAGACAGCACAAGCAGGGGGAGCGTCAGGCAAAGGGAGAGGGAGAAGCAGGCTCCTTGATGAGCAGGGAGCCTGATGTAGGACTTGATCCCAGGACGCTGGGATCATGACCTGATGAGCCTAAGGCAGATGCTTAACCGACTGAGCCACCAGGTGTTCCAAAGGAAAAATGGTTTTAAGGGAAATAAAGCCATGCTTGGGTTTTCTTGGTAAACGTAATTATCTCTCCCCTTTGAACTTTCTGTTGTTTGTATTAAACAAGCTTATTGTTTGGGAGAATGGGGGGAAGAAAAAGGGTGGAAAAAAGTGTTAAGTACAGATTTGTCAAATAGAGACAAATCTAAAAATCTCTGATAATCCTACAACTGAAACACAGCCACTGGTAACATTTAGGGTTTTATCTGCCCAAGCTTAGTTTACGCTTGTGTGTAAGTACATGCATGCATACACACGTGGTTTCTGTTCTATTACATATCTTTAGCCATATCTAGAGTCACTCACAGGAGCACGTGAAGAGGTTGTAGTACCAACTCCCACCAGCAGTGACACTGAAGCCCTCCCTTGACTCAGATCTTCCAGATCCTGTGCCCATTCCCTCCTCCCCTTTGCAGGAAAATTCCTTGAAAGAGTTGTCTGAATGTGTTGTTCCCACTTCACACCTGCCTGTTTCCTCCTGAAGTAACTGTAAACAAGTCTAACACCACTCTTCGGTACAAAAACCTGCATGACCCCCAGCACCCCCTCCAGCACAGCCAAACACAGTGGTCAGTCCTCAGCCTTCACCTCCCTGTCCCTTTGGCAAAGTAGACACGGTCACTAGCTCACTTGGTCATTGACAGTCCCTCTTTACTTGGCCTCTGGGACACCACTTCTCTCTCAGATGCCTTCTCAGGCACCTTTTCTAGTTTCTCCTCATCTCCCAAAGCTCTACACATTGAAGTGCCCAACGGCTCAATTCTGAGACATCCTCCCCTCCAAATAAGAAAGACATCACTTCTCACATCAGGTCCCATGGCTTTAAAAATCATTAGAATAATCCCTAGAGCAACCACTAAACTGCAACAGGTAAGGCTACAAAGCCAGTATGCAAATAAATGGAACACAAATGCATACAAAAGTAACCACAATGAAGGTAGAAAAGGAGGTACAAATGGACAAGAACCAGTGGAGGACTCAAACAGAAAGCAAATAGTAAAATAAGACACTTAATTCTGGCTGCATACCACAACAGATGTAAATGGACTAAACCTTGCTCCAACAAAAAGGCAGATGTCATCAGCTGCAGAGACTAGAAGTAAAATATGATCAAAATGATATATGATGCAAAGAGACTCATGAGAAGGCTCTATTGAGTTTGGAGTAATCACAGATTAACTAGACTTAAAGACAAAAGGTTTTAGGAGAGCTAAAGAGTGACATTTCGTAATGACAGAAGACAGCGCACTAGCTAGGAAAATATAAAACAAGCATGGAGGCCCATCACGGAATCTCAGCAGTAGGAAACACAGGAAGAATTAAAGGGAGATATACACAATGAGAGCTGGAGGTTCTAACACCCCTCCCTTGGCAACTGATTGAACAAGTCAACCAAAAATCAGTAAGGAAATACAAGACCTAAACACCACCACTAGCCAGCTTGACTGAACTGACATTTACAGAGCATGATGCCCAACAACTAGGCAGGCTCGTCCTCTTCAAGTGTGTGTGGAATATATTCGCCAAGATCGATCATGGGCTTGGCCACTGGGGGAAAAGCGTCTCAAGTAATGTCAGCAAGATGGCGACTAGAAGATCTCAGGGCTAGCCTTCCCCCACAAAAACTATAAAAAGAAGGGGAAAACAACTACATATAGACAAAAATAGCTGCGACAGAGCTCGAGTACCACCAAGAAGCAGCAAAAACCCTACAGAGCACAATACCAAAAATGGACACACCAAAAAGCACACCTGCCTTTGCTTGAAGACCAGAGCTCTCTCCCCAGCAGGGCAACATCTGCTGAACCCAGGATCTACCTCCATCCACCCTCCTGGCCTCTCAGCCCATAACAAGGTCCAGCCAGGAAAGGGGAAGGAAAGCCACTCGGCCTCCAAGGAGCGGGAAGATGGAGGACGACCCACAGGAGCGTGCTGCGGGCCAGACTCTGGGGGAATTTGATCAAGGTGGATGGGGCACCTGCTAGGGATATGGCCTTCCAGGGGCCAAGGGCAAAGTCCAGACCTCTCTTTGGGCAAGGCCAAACTCTTTGCTACTCAGTGGTAACCCTCCAGTTCCAGTGTGTGAGCTGAGCTGACTCCACCTGGCATTTTGTGGAAATAAATATTCTCGTTCCAGAACAATGTTTTGGATCCTTGCTCTGAACGGGATCATCACCCACATACTAGTTCAGGCAAGAAGCGGCTGAGGAGTAAAATCCTGGTGCTTTGCCATCCCAGGAGGGGAGGGAGGGGGGTGGATTCTGTGAGACACTGCACTCCTGACTGACTTTTCTGTTGGGGGAGGGGGGGCTCAGTTTCAGGTCAATAAAAAAGAAATGAGAACATCTCCCACCACCACAGTACAGAGAGAGGACCCCCCCCCCCAACACACAGAGTTACTTCCAAGAGCAGCCCAACCATCCCTCTGCGAGGATGTGTATCAGAGAAAAGAGAACCACTTTCCCTTCCCCAGTGTGCAGCAGGAGAGAAAACCAAACTCAAACGGCCAGAGAATGAGCTAACACAAGCCCCGAGCAGGTCCAAAGCTGGAACTGCACGTCTTTGGTAGAAAAAGGCACTGGGAATTCTCTAAAACTGGCCGCAAATCCGGATTTGAGGAAGGCCCTGCCCTGCTCATCACCACCAGGACCTCGAAGCCTGCTCCTCCCCAATGTAGCCTCCAGACCGTCAGAACTCATCGGCTACAGACCTCGGGCAGTTCCCAGCAACTCCCAGGACCCTGTGCAACTCAGCCTCACCCACACTGGCTGCCCGCTCACCCCAGGAGCAGTGTGGCTTCAGCAGCAGCACCTGCCCTCAGCCCCAAGGCCCCTCCTCTGCTGTGGATGCCACAGAGAGACCGTGAGGCCCTCCCGTGACAGTGCTGGCAGCACGTGTTTGTCATCCCCGCTTCCTTCCAGCAAAGACCGGCTGTTTCTTCCTGAAACGCAAGCCCTTGTAGGCAAAGAGCCGGCACCGGGAGCCCTGGCAGGCCCAGAGCAGCCTTTGCCACCCAAGCACAGGGGGCCCTGTTCCTCCGGACCAGCACAGACCCCTTCTCTCTCCACCTCTTACGTGAGGCCTGCGTTGAGTTACAGAGACAGTGTCTCAGCCTGCTCAGGCGGACGCTGTAATGACACCACAGACCAGGCGACCCTATAAACATCCAACATGATCTCTCTCCATCCTGGAAGCTCAAGATCTGAGATCGAGGTGCCGGAAGATTCGGTGTGTGATGGGTGCTCGCCTTCTGGGTCACAGCCAACGATCTCCCGCTGTGTCATCACAAGGCAGGAGAAGTGAGGGAGCTTTCTGGGGTGTCTCATTTAAGGGCACGAACCCTATTCATAAGGGCTCCACCCTCATGACCTAAGCTCCTCCGAAAGGCCCCCTCCGAACACCATCCCACTGGGGGTTAGGATTTGGGAGTATGATGTCACGGGGCACGCACAAACTCCAGCCGTGACAGATGGCAGCCACCCTGCAGGGGTGCAGAACAGAAGCGCAACAGAACTGACCTGCACACAGGGCCCCCTACTCCATGGCCCACTCCAGGGCCACTCTGAGAGGAACATGGTGGCCCTGAAGGGACCCAGGGCTGTGATCTGGAGGAAGGGGGCTGGGGAATCAGTCACACTCCAGAAACAAATAGAGGACCCCTCCCTGGCTTTTCCTGGAACACCCATGAGCAGCCAGATCCCTGAACTGAGAGGGAAGGCCCGAGGCCCGTGTGCCGACGTGCTTCAAGCGACATCAGGTACCTGCAGGGGTGTTGCGCAGCTGGCCCCGCTTCCGCCTGTCCCTGCGTTCTGTTCTCAACCCTGCAGCTAGAGGCAAACCCGGGTCAGATCAGGTCCCTCCTCTGCTCAAAACCCTCCTGCAGCCTCCACCTCACCCAGAGAAAATGCCAAAGATGGGGGGAGAGAAGCACGCAAAACAGCTCTACTCCTAACTACCCAAAATGGGGAGCCACCAAGTGTGCATCAGGAAGAGGGACAACCGTCCAACATCACACCACGGAACGCCGCTCAGGAGTAAAACAGGAACACACGCACAACACACACAGCAACACGGACAGATCGCCAGTACACGACACTGAGCTAACAGAGCCAGTGACTGTACACTTCCATGTGCGTGAGGGTCTAGAACGTAGCCTATTGTCTGGTGCTAGAAATCAGGGCCAAGACAACCTCAAGAGGAGGCAGAGAGATGATAAAGGGGCAAAACTTGTCCAACTACAGATCTAAGATTAGTGGATTTTACTACTTGTCAACGACACCTGAGTTTAAGAAGAAAAAGTGAACACGAATAGTCCTCTGACCCTAGAGTGAAACCTGATCTAGCCATTTGCTACCCTCTGGCCTCTTCTCTCACCTCTGGCTCCACTCTGCCCACCAGCCCACCCTCCTACCACAGGGCCCCGGTACGTGCTGATCCAGCTCCTGGAAATGCTCAGCCCCATGTCGTTCACTCGCCTCGCTCAGCTCTCTGCACGAGCGCTGCCTTAGCAAAGAGGGCTGCCTGACGTGAAATGACTTCGCTTCCACTAGCTGGGGAGGGGGCTCGTCCTCCTCTGCAAGAACAACAGCACGGACTCTGCTCACGATCGGGTCATGGTCCTGGACCTAGAACCACGTCTGGCAATCAGAAGCCTTTAGAAAACCTGCTTCTGCTGAGCGGCTGTGGTCAGCACCGCTCTGAGGGTGTCCACCTGCACAGCAACCATACTCCACGGTAAAAGCCCTCAGGATAATACATTCCTCAGAGTGGATGGCTTTCTCTCTCCCATAGCTTCTGGTTTCCCTGCCCGGCTCCCTGCCCCGCTCCCTGCCTCCACCCAGCCTGTGTCTGTAAGCAGGAGCCGGCAACAGTCGCCGCTGCTCTGTCAGAGATGCCTTGAACTAATTCCTGTGACTGCCAGGGAGCGCACCTTAATACCTCTGCACAAGACAGAGTAATTAGTTCTAAACATAGCTGCCTCTCCCCACGCTGCCACTGGCAGATGCTGGCAAGTCTGCAGCAGAGCCCTGACTCCCAGCCTCGGGATCCCCAGGTCATGCAGACATCCCATGAGGGCACTAAATGGGCACAGGCCACACACACCAGCAGCCCACAAGCCCTGCCTTCTAAATGAACTGGGCCACCCCATGCTGCCACAGACCAGGGCCTGGGGGGTCTCTGGGGTTCATCCACCCTGATCTGAACCCTCCACCCCATGTGCCCATCACCTGGGTCACCCTGCTTTACCCCAACTCCGGCCCAGCTCCATCGGCCAGGGTGAGAGCCTCCCAGCACAGGACTAGCAAGGCTCACAGAGGAGGGAAGACCACCCCCATATTCCTTTCAGGAAATTAAGGTGAGAAATCTGGGACCACTTCCATCGATGTGAAATAACCAGAGCAGGCCAAACTGGAGACAGAAAATAGTCTGGCCTGTCGCCAGCGGGGGACAGGGGAGTCACAGCTGACATGCGTGAGGGTTCCCCGGGTGGCAGTGAGAGTTCTCCTGTTCTAAATTCTACCCTGGTGGACGTGCCACAGCTCGGTGCACATTCTGAAAACCACTCAGTTGTACACCCCAAGGGCTGGGTTGTAGGGTCCGTGCGTTACACCTCGACAAAGCTGTTGAACGAAAAGATGGGAGACCCTGCGGTGGCTTCCTCTACTCCACACGTCTGGACCACCCTCCACCCTACCCGTACACGTGAAAACTGGAAAAGGAACACAGAAGGTCTGATCGCCCCATCCACTGTTCCACTGTTGGGGCAGTAAGGAGCCCTCCCCAAACGAACCGAAGGGCGGGGGAGCCCACACTCAGCTGTGGGGGGCCACTTTTTTCTGGAGGACTCGGAGACAGAGGAGTATATGCTGACCCAGGAGAGGATCAGGAAGAGGCAGCGCACGTGGTTCACGTTTTCATCAACTACTATCAACCCTGCCCCAAAGCTGTATTCAGTCTGAAACCGACTCTCACAAGCCACAGTCAGCACACACGTTCTCAGACCACAGCACAATGCCCACCGCCTCTTCCACCGCTTCCCGCCGGCCCCACCGACACAGCTCTCCCGACCTCTCCCAACCTCTCCCCCACCCCACAGACCTTGACCCGACGGTACCGACAGGATCCTCTGTCTGACAGACAGGTGGGCAACAGTGCCTAGGTCCACGGTGGGGACAAGGAATCTCCACCCTCAAGCTCACAGGCCAGCCAGACACCCATGCTGAGGGACACAGCATCTTGGCTAGCGCTGTCCTTCCCATGGTGCAGAGCCGGGAGCCAATCACATGCCCCAGGAGGCCTCCAGAGCCTTCCTGAACAGGCACACACCCTCCTCCCAGGTGTCCTCGCACCACCGCTCAGGGAGTGCTGACCCCGCAGGCCCTCGGTCACTAAAATGCACAAGCATCAGCCACGCCTTACCTGCCGCTACCTCGACACGTCCGCACAGCGGGTCCGAGCTAAGCGCAGGAGGTGCGCCCTGGTCAGCAGAGCCGACGAGAGGCGCAGCGGGGGCGGCCGAGCCGGCCCGGGGCGCGGGCCTGGCGGGCAGGCCTGGTCCTGCAGGAGAGGCAGGCCTCGGAGCCGGCAGCCCGAAGCACCCCAGGAGACCGCGGGACACGCGCACGGGGGCGAGCTGCTCTCCAGGGAGAGGCAGGGCGGGCGGCGCGAGGGTCGGAGCCGCGGTGGAGGCCTGGCCAGCGGCCCAGGCCGACCGCAGGACTCGCCAAACGCGCCCTGTCCTCCCCACGCCGGCCGCGAAGACGCGGCGGCAGACGATCCGCTTGGGCTTTCCGAGCCGCGCCAACCCCGGGGCGGGGAAGCGACGCCGGCCGCAGCCCCGCCGCGGACCGTGGAAGGGGCTTGTGTGCAAAGCACCCACCGAGTCCTGCAGCACTGGGGGTGCACCTCCTCCAGGTCCGCAAAACGTCCTCATTCCGGGGCTCCAGGGCACCCCAGAAGGGGTGGCAGAACCCGCAGGGCACCGGCGTGCTCCGGACCGCTTCTCCAAGCGCGCATGCGTCATCGTGGTTTCCCAGTCTCCCTCGCGGTGGGGTGGAGTCCTGTAGTCTGCGAGCGCGCATGCGTCGTGATTTCCCAGCCACCCTCGCGGCGGGGCGGAGCCATGCGCTCTCCAAGCACGCATGCGGCATCGTGGTTTCCCAGGCTCCGTCGCGGCGGGCCCGGCCGCGTGGCCGCTGGGCTGGGCAGTGCGGACGTTGTCCCTCACGGCACCGCTCCCCACCGTATCGGCCCCCGCAGGAGGGCACTCATGGTGGCGTCCCCACAGGACAGAGGAGAGCGGCGCAGCCCACAGGGCCGGGCGTGCGTGCGGAGCGAGCTGGACCGGGATAAGCCGAGGGAGGCGTGGGCCTGTTGGCAGGGAAGGTCCGCGCCTGAGTCCGTGCGACGCGCGCGGCCGCCACTCTGTGCCTCGCTCGGAACAGCTTTCCCGCCGGAGCCCTCGCCGCGGGCTCCCGCAGGCCGGAAGGACTTCGGTCGCAGCCGCGGTTCCAGATGGGGAACGAGACTGTCCTGGTCGCGTCGCCTGTCCACAGCCCCCCAGCCGGGGAGGTGGGGCAGCGACGGCGAGCGAGCGATCGGAGCCGGCCACGGGGAGGCGGGGCGGGGGCCGGGGGTGCGGCGGGGGCCGGGGGGGGCGGGGGGGGGCGGGGGGGGCGGCGGGGGCCGGGGGATGCGGCCGGGGTCGGGGACAAAGCTGGTGACCCGCAGGGTGGGGCTGGGTGGCCCCTCACCGGTGTGCCCCCGAGAACTTGCCCAGAATCATGGAAATTGAATCCTTCGAAGGCCGAGGTGAGGCGCAGGGGCTGCAGTGTCCGAAGGAGGCACGTGGACCCTGCACGCCCTCCAGAGGGTGAGCCCCCCCCCCCCCCCCCGTTCGTGGGCGAGTGAACCAGAGACACCCGGGATCCGGGATGTCAGCGCACACCGGGGGCGGTCAGGCCCGGTGCGAACGGAGGAAGACTGAATGGAAGTGTCCACACCGAGGGGGCCAGCCCCACCCCCCAGCCAGCCTTCCCTGCTGGCTCCCGAGCGTCAGAAGCCAGACCCAAAGCCCACCCGAGGCAAGAGACCAGAGGCAAGAGCCCCTCCAGAGAAGAGACCTACAAATCCACTGACACCTGGGAGTCAAACCAAAAGGCAAGCTGTCCGCCGTCCATCCTGCAGTAAAGCCAGTGGCCAAAGTCGGCGCCCGCCCAGTCTCTCGGACCTCGCTGCTGCAGAGTGCTCCTTTGGATTCTTGACGGTGGCACCTGCCTCTCACGCCGGGAGAGTCCCCACAACCTCCGAAGACTGCCCTGCGCTCTTGCAGCAGGTGGATAGTTCCTGACGTTTCCTCCCGCCTCCCCCAGAGTGGTCAATCCACGGTTCAGAAACGTGGGGGCGTAGCCCAGCTGCATCGCGGTGCCCGGGCGGTAATTCTGAGGAGCGTGTTTTGTGTTTCACGCCATCTCTTGGCGTTCTCTGCCGGATTTAGTTCCGAACGCACAGTGTAGGAGCTGTTTTCCCTGTTGGCCGTCAACCCTACTGAGGGCTCCTTCACTTCCCGGGTGAGGTGCTTGCCCTCAGATCCCAAATAGAGACAGTCTAGCACTCTCCACATCGGCAGGTACCCAGCGCCTCCAGTCAGCTTGCACGTTTCACTCTTCAGTACCATCGGACAGAGATTGCCGGACACTTGAGAGAAGTCTCCAGGATGAAGAACAGAAACCAAAACAGCAAATAGTTGAAATTCAGGGCAAGTGCTATGGTAGCCAATGTCCTCCAGGTTGGCTGCCTCCTGGTACTCACACGTGTGTGGTCCCCAACCCCTGCTAAGGTTGGTCTCCATGACCAGTGGAATATGGCAAAACAGGCGATACTTCTCTCTGAGATTAGGTTATAAAAAATACCACAGCTTCCATCTTAGTGCTCGCCTGCTGGTTCTCTCTCCCCTCCTCCTACCCCAGCCCCCGATCACTCACTTTGGAGGAAACCAACTGTCAAGCAGCCATACCAAGAGGTCCATGTGGTGAGGAATAGAGGCCTCCAGCCGTCAGCGACGTGACTGAGCTTGGAAGCCAATCCTTCATCTCCACATGTGCCTCAAGTCACTCCAGTGCTGCCTGATACAATGACCGAAAACTCATGAAAGACCCTGGGCCTGCTGAACCACCAAACTGGGTCCTACCAGATTCCTGGCCTACAGAATCTGTGAGATAGGAAATGTTTGTTGTTATAAGTCACAAACTGTGTTCAGGGATAATTTGTTACATGGCACTAATATAGTATAAGTATATACTTTGCAAAGAGAAAAAAAAAAACCCAAAGCTTTCCCTAAGATGAGGAAAGGCATGGCATGAGTGAAACAATCAGAGACAGGAATGCCCGGAAGTTACATACACAGTTACATAAATCTAAGTCAGCAGAAGCACTGGAAAACAAAGCTCAGAAAGGTTTCCCAGGAAGCACAACAGAAAGTCAAGGAAATGGACAATAGGAGGTTTTTTCTAATTAGAGTTTGGTAATGAATCCAGGAGCTCTAACATCTGACAAATGGGAGTTTCAGAATGAGAACACGAGAAAATCAAGAGATTAAAATTATCAAAGAAATAATACCGGGAACTTCCCCAGAACTGAAGGGCACGGGCCTTCAGACTGAAGGGCGTACCAAGTTTCTAAACAATAAAAGAACAAAGACAGACTTATGACATTTCAGAACACCAAGGATAAAAGCTTTCAGAGAGAAGAAAATTAGGTCATAAAACAGGATCAAAAATCTGAATGGCATCAGACTTCTCAATAGCAGCATGGAAACCAGAATGCAGTGGGGAAAATGCCTTCGAGATCCTAGGTAAAAATAATTTCAATACTAGGAGTCTACACTCAAGCAGACTATGAACGGAACATGAGAAGGAAATAAGGCGTCTGAGGATATTCCAAGGGAATGAACTCCACTAAGACTAGGTAGGAAACAAAAAGATAAAGCAGCAGGATCCAGGAAGCATGAACTCCATTACAGGAGTAAGTAGAGGAAAGTTCCGGACCAGAACCATGCAGCAGTCTGGAGGGTACTGCACAATGGGGTAGGTGTCACAGAGCTCCAGAACAATATCTTCAGGGAGAAAAGAGGGCTGATAAACTATCCAACCTTGTGGACCTCGTGGAAACTGACACAGAAAAGCATGTTGGAAGGTGTACCAAAGCCTAAGCAATTATTAACTCTAGAATAAACGAAAAGTCATACCAAAAAAATCTGAAGTTATGATAGTCATGATAAAGAAAATCTGTATGTAGATTTAATCAAAACTGAGATAGTATTTGGGGAGGCTGGAAGAAGACCAAGAAGGGGTGTAAGTAAGATAAAACTGATGTACCATTAAAAAAACCTCAAAGAGGGGCGCCTGGGTGGCTCAGTGGATTAAAGCCTCTGCCTCAGTGAGGAGCCTGCTTCCTCCTTCCTCCTCTCTCTCCGCCTGCCTCTCTGCCTACTTGTGATCTCTGTCTGTCAAATAAATAAATACAATCTTTAAAAAAAAAAAAAAAAACCTCAAAGATGAAGTCTAAAATTGCTAAGTTGAGAGATTTCAGTGTATTTATATGCCTAGACAGAGAGGTTGAGGACTGAAATTTTATGTCCCTAAAAACTCATATGTTGAAGTCTTAACCCCCAATATGATGGCATTAGGAAGTGGGGCCTTTGGGAAGGGGTCAGGTCGTGAGGTTAGAGCCTTCATGATGGGGTTAGTGCCCTCGCCGGAAAAGACATGTGCGCTCACTGTCTGCTCTCTGCCACGTGAGGACACAGCATGAAGACAGCCGTCTCCACTCCAGGAGGTGGGCCCTCACCAGACACAGGATCTGCCAGTGCCCTGATCACAGACTCCCCAGCCTCCGGAGCTGTGACAAACAAACGTTTGTTGTTGAAGCCACTGGATGATAATTAGTTACAGCAGCCTGAACTAAGACAGGAGGTAAATGCCAGAAGAAAGAGCTCAGGGTAGAAAGTGATGCAAGCAGAGGTGGGGTGTGCGGGGGTGGGGGTTGCTGCGGGTGTTTGTTACAACCTTGGGGCACTATTTGTCTTAAAACAATTTGCTTGTCATACACCTTGATTTGTTTAAAGTTAATTTAGTTTCTCAAAAATAAATGCTGGGGCACCTGTACGGGAAAGTCTCGCCAATTCGGCCAAGTTACGTGGCTGGTATGAATGAGGAAAACCTCTGCACACTATGAATCTGAAAGAAACGCTGCTGTTTTTCCTTTCGGCTTCGCACAGTAGGTAATCCAGAGCCTGCTAACGGCTTTGCCAAGAGGAGAAGCAAGGCACGAAACAAAGAAGGAACCGTGGAATTGCAGTGCTTCCAGAGAACTCGCAGGTCCCTGACCCAGGACACGTACTGCTATACGGATCTGTAACCCGAGCCCCAGAGGTTCTGTGTGCCCCCAAGACACGTGTACTAAGCAGCACGGCCGGGAATCATGCCTGGTCTCTGGCTCTCCAGGACCTGTGGCCTTTATGTAGCCAGAGTACCTGAACTCCTCCGGAACCCCCTCCGGAAGGCTGTGCTCAGTGGGAGGAGTTTCCAGAACAATAACCTGGCTGGGTGGAGGGAGAGAAAAGAAAGACACTGGGAAAATTAGTCCACCTGGACCCAGAGCTCATGAGAGAGGCGGCAGAAAGGCCACGTGGACTGAGGCATGTCTAAAAGGCTCTGCCCCGCATGCCTCACCCTTGGCTGAAAATTTACGGATCTAACCCAAAGTCTTTGGCTCAGACTGGAGCTCGCAGAAACATGGACATGGCCCGCCAGCCTTGGCTCAAGCCCCTCCATGCGAGGAGATGGGTTCGTCCTAGCACTTGAGCTCCAGCCCTCACAAGATGACCCGGTTTTCAAATAAAAGTGACTAGACTCGGACGCGGAATAGAAATTCGTCCTTTGGAGCACTTCGGTCACTTCGGGAACCCCAATTTTTGTTCAGTCCACGACAGGAACGTGGGTCTCCCGGCTGCATTAGCACCTCCCCCTCCCTGCCTCCCTCTGAAGCAACGTTGTGCAAATGCTTCTAGACTATTTCCACAAAGCAGGCCTGCATCCAGGGGCTGAGATCTGACGCCACAGAAGGACCGGAAAACAAAGAATAAGCTTTAGACTCCAAGTGGGGTTCTGAAACAGCAGTTCTAAACCAGTTTCCACCATGGTGTCAGCCTGGGCCTGAGTGTTCGGCTTCCCAGCCAGACTGCCCGCTGCAGAAGGAACTCGCCCGCAGGGAGGCTCAGCACGCACGTCACACTTTGGGTCTGCCGAGGCTGCTCAGGGCCCGGCACTGGCCCTGGGAATGGAGGCAAAGCCATGCATCTCACCACAATGAAGAAGGTGAGGTTCTGGTGTCCCCGCAGCAGGCAGAGGGACAGAAGGGCTTCTGCAACCCTGGCGACAGACTCATGTCTCCACCCCTGCCCCCCCACCAGCCAGCTGACCTTGGGACCAAGTACCCAGGATAATAACCACATACCCACCCCCTGGAGTGATCAGTGGGCTTGGGGAAGCAACGCATAGAAATCCCAGCAACGGGCACGTAGAAAGCTCTTCCTGTGAGCTGTGACCACCAAAGCCTGACGCAAGTGGACAGGAGCTCGTCACTCCCTTCACTGTTGGGACCGTGTTGGTTTGCACCTTGGGAGCCCCCCCAGGGAAATCTGCCAGAAGTGCAGGGGAGCGAGAAGAAGAGGAAGGCCACTCCGATGAGGGGGTGCCGGGGTAAGAAGCAAGGGGCTTACAGCGAAGCTGGTGTTGGGCGCCGCGAGATGAGTACATCTCCATGCCCACCGCCAGAATCCTACGTCTATGGAGGGGCCGCAACTGAGTTCAGCCGCATCCACTGTCTAGAAAGTCCCTCTCAGAGCCACGCCCTTGCAGATGGTGCATGGTGGGAATGGCAGGACAGGGGATGGAATCACATTCCAAGCATGGGGACAGGGAGGCGCCTCGATGGTCCAGGGCCAGTTTGTGGGTCAACCGGTGGTCGTATCCGTTCATGACCTCCTCCAACAGGCAGGCTGTGCTCCTTTTCCAGAAATGCCCACCTGTGGTGCAAAGTGCCGCCCCAGACCCGCTGAGCCTCTTAACAAAATGTGACGTAGACACATGTCGTATCTTTCTAAAATCCAAACAAAACCCAAAACCCACCTAGTTCTAAGGGAGTTCCAAGGCTTTAGTTAAGGAAATGTAGATCTGTATTATGTTACATTCTAGAACAAAGAACCTCCTAGAACCCAGGAAGGAATGATAATTCCAAGGCTAATCGTTATCCAAAGGAAGGAGAGATTTTAGGAATGTCCTTGAGGTGGGCATCCTATACCTGGAGTGGAGGGCCTCCCCTTCCCTCCATGGGCAGGGGGTGGCGTTCTTGTTATCAGCTGTGGAGACGCACACTGACCGGGGACCAGGCCCAATTACAGCCTCATTTCAACTTCGTAACAATCCCAGGACTATAAGGAGCCCCACAGGAAAAGTCGGGCTCAGGAAGGTGAAGTGTGTGGTCCGCAGCCACAAGAGGAAGATGGGGCAACCCAGTGTGTTCACTCGACTCTGTGCTCCCCGCGGCCTTAGCACAGCTCTGCCAGGCCTCCGCCTCCACCCGCTCACGCCCCTTGATCCTACTCCACCGGCCCCCACCACACCCACCACAGGCTCCTCCAGTGCCAGGCCAGCCCCTTGGACCCTGCAGGGCTTTGCTGTGGGCACCTGCTGTCCCCAACCCCCCATGTGTGTGCAGTAGCAGGCACGCATATATGGACCCCAGCAGACTCAGGGCCTGGCCCCGTTCGCTGCTGCCCAGGGCTCTTACCAGCAAACACATTCCACCTGTGGTTGTCTCACTAGGACACGTGTGCCCAGAAAGGAGGGCACACTGCCGAGGAAGTGGGCGGCCAACACGGGGATGGGTGGGGCCCAGGGGTGGAGAACGTGCAAGGCGAACGCTACAGACACCCAGCTTCAAGCAGGTTTGTGAGAATCCTTTATGCCAGGGGTCCCCGAACTGGCCCAAGGACCAAGTCTGGCTACCTGTTCTTACAAACAAAGTCTTACAGGAACACACCCTGCCTCGTTGACTCACGTGTCCTCCGCAGCTACTTCTGAGCCGGAACTGAGCAGTTGCAACAGAGGCCATCTGGCCCTCAAAGCTGAAAATATTTATTATCTGGCCTTTTACAGAAAATGCTTGCCAACCCCCGTGTTAAGCTGTTGCTGGTCCAGCAAATGCGTGATAGTCATTAGGAGCGAAGGGGCGAGTGTGGCGGCGTGTTACTTGGCCATAGAACGGAGGGAAGCACAGATCAGCCTCGAGGACGTGCTGAGTCACAGAGGCCAGGCACGAGAGCCCACGTGTCGTATGATGCCCTTTCTGTGAGATGCTCGGACCGGGGAAACCTATGTACAAAGTAGATGAGTGGTTGCCAGAGGCTGGGGGAGGGGACCATGAGACCATTTTTCATCCATTTTGGAGGTGATGGAAACGTTCTAGAACACCGCAATCGATGCTTGCACAACCCAGCGAAAACGCCAAAATCACAGAATCGTACGCTTTCCACAAGTGACTTACGCGAATGGGACTCACGTCTCGATAACGGTGTTTTTTAAGAAGCGAAGGCACACGGGGAATTGGTAAAGGAGATTCCCGCTGAGTTACCTCCAGCCTGGGGTGCCCATCGGGGTGTCCTGAGCCGTGTGCAGGGTGAGGAGAGAAAGTTCCACATGGCAAGAGTCATTCTGAAGGGAGAAACACCACCACCACCACCACAGCAGGCGCAGCTTCTGGCCTGTGATTTCCGGGACAGATCCTGACAGGCAGGTACAATTTTCCGCTCAGACGTGCGCTGCCTGTGGAAATGCGGGACAGCCCGCACTGAAACAGCAGCCGACCGCCCCGGGTGCCGCATCCTGTGGGACAACATAATGCACCCTTGAAGGGCATAAGCAGGAATTCGGGAGACAGCTGCCTTCCAGCCTGGGGAGACAAGCGCTGTGCCCACAGAGACCGATGCTCCAGGAACTGTGGGTTCTCAACGCCCATAGCACATTCGGGAGCGAAGTGAAGGCACTTTCCAGTTTCGCCGGCAAACCCTGGAGGGAAAGATGTGTGCAGCACGATGCAGAGACCCAGAATCAGTCTCGTGGAGAAATGAAAGGAAGGTTCCAGAACAGTCAGGTAGTCAAGGCCTGTGCGGACCTGAACTAGGGGCCTTCCCGCAGAGCAGGGCCTCCGTCAGCACTCCTCACGTCCCCCTCTCCCCTGTCAGACCCCATCCAGCCCCAAGTCCTGCGGGCCTGCGTCCTCCACCCCTGCCGTTACCCCGTGCCCACGCCCTAGTCTCCGCTCTGCTTCAGGACGTCCCAAACCAACCCAGCTTCTTAACGGAGAGGTCTGCAGTGCTTCCTACGAGGTCCGGGTAAGTACGTCTGGCGCTGCGGGCCACGCGGCCTCTGGCTCCACGATTCCACTTCTAGAAAGCAGCCATTGGCAAAACGTAAATTAATGTGCACAGCTGGGTGTCGATAAAGCTTTGTGGACAAAAACGGGCAGTGGGCCGGATGGGGCAGATCTTTGCAAAAGCGGCGAGGGGGGTCCCATCTGCCTCGCCTCCCACAGCAGAAGGCTGGGATGGGCCTCACGACCCCACAGTGCCCCCAGTGCCCGGCACAGAGCAGGGATTTCGCAAGCATGGAGTTAAGTTAAAGAACAAAAGGATAAGAAAACCCTCATTCCTGCAGGGTGGGAAGGTGAAAGAGGTACAGTAGCCTCTCGGTGACACCGTGCAACAAGGAGCAGAAAACGCCACAGGATAGAGAACGTGCGGCGGGAGTTTGTCCGGAAAAGTTCAGGAGAGGCTGAACCAAAACATCATGTCAATGGACAGCACTTGTTGAATAAACGAGTTTCCAAGCAAAGTGACCCAGGCTGTAAACGCTCGGAGCTCAGGGGAAGGGGAGGGGAGGTAGCGTGGACTGGAGGATCACCGGCATGTCGTCTCCTACACAGAACTCTCCAGCTCCAAGCCCACGCGAGGTAGACCCCGATGGGAGGTGTGAGCAGGCCGTCCTGTTCGACTCCAGCCAGGAGCCGTGGGAGTGGGGAGTGGGGTTGGGGTGAGAAATGAGGGAGGCCACTTCCATGAAGTCAACTCAAGGCCAAATCAGAGGGGCTCCAAGGCCATGCCAAGGAGTCTGGACTTCTTTCTGTTAGGTAATGGGGAGCCACTGAATGTTCTTGAGCAGCGGCATGCCAAGTAAGTAGCTCCGCTTCTGAAAGACACCCGTGACAATAATGGAGTGCACAGGCTTGGAATTTGGGGGGCGGGGGTGACAGGGAGGCCTCGGCAGTGGTCCAAGCAGAAGACCAGGAGTGTCTAGAAACTAGGGCACAGGAAGGAAGGCCAGCAGGGCAGGCAGCGTGGACGAAAAAGGGCAAGGAAGAGAGACGTGGGAGGGGGCTACAGAAGCAGCCCCAGGGCCCGTGCCCAGGGACAGGAGAGACACACCGAAATGACGACCACAGCAGCCAGGGGCACCCAAGGCCCGCTCCTTTAGCTCTTAAGGAATCGCGTCCAAGTGGAAATTCGCAGGCTCAGAGCTGCTGGCTGGCCTCCCAGGACCTCTGCTTCTCGGCGCACGTAGCCCGCAGTTAGAAAACACAGGTGACCACGTGTTCAGACAGGAAGGAGCAAGTGACGTGGCACCTTGTCCGGGGTCTCTAGGACACTTTTCTCCTGCAGCTGCCCTTCCTTAGTGGGAACACCAACGGAAAACAAGAATCAAGGCACAGTTCCCGTCTGATGATGACCCCTTCCCTCTAAGAGTCAGGGCTGCTTGACAAACAAACCTGCACGAAAAGCACCGTGCGCAGAGCAACACGGTGGCGTGCTCACGGCTCTGGGCATAGCGGCGGGACAGCCCCCAGCCTGGGGCTCGGCCTCCTGGCTCTGTGAACACGCAGCTAACGGATTCCTTGGTTCTGAATGGCCTCACGTCCTTTTCCATCCTGGAGAGCTCCACTCTGCCCAGACACCTCTTTTCCCTCACAGATTCATGCTCATGGGGGCACGGAGCAAACGAACAGATCTTTCTGGAAACATGTTCTTCAATGGTGCCTTGTTGGTGGCAGGGGCGGAGGGAGGAGGGGGGATGGTTTGTGTGTTGGAGGGAGAGGAGGAGCATGGGGGGGGCGAGTGCATGCATAGACCCTGGAAACCTCCTCTGACCCGATTCTTCGTGGCCTGTTCTGTAAGCTCAAGGGGAGACTGTAGAAGGTTCTTTAAACCTCCAAGTACCCCCACCCCCACCCCACACACTCAGAGCACCCTCAGTGTATCCAGCCGCACATACCGACTCTGGCTCGATTCTAGAATCCTGCAAAATACAGGCCTAGACTCTGAGCACCGACATCCTTCTGCCGTGGAAAGCATCGAGCTTCCCGTAAAAACAAGCCTTTCACCATGAGGAAGGACACGGGACTCACAGTGAGCACCCAAGTCTGTGGACCAGTGAGTCCAGCTGCTTCCCTGTGTGTTTCAAAGAAAGCTCAAGGGCTCTTGGGTCAACGCATCCGTAGGACGCCGAGGGACACATCTCGCTGGGGTGTCTGGCCTGTCTCGGGACACCGATGGCGTCTTCTGGACAGAGTTTCTCGAGACACACGAGCTCACCAGTCAGAGGAGAGGACGAAGGCCAAGAGCACTTTGTTCTCCCGTAAAAACAACAGACAAGACCCCTGGGTTCAGTGGCCCCAACACAGACAGCACAGGGGAGGGACTTGCTTTGCTCCTGGGATTTTCATAAGCTGAGAACCCACGACCACAAAAAAGGAAGACTCACAGTTCTCATGAAAGACAGACGAGGAAGTCTTGGAAGGAGTCACAGTCTCTCCGTTCTCCGGTTCCTGATCGCGCATGTGCGGTGGCACACCTGCTTTCTCCCACCCTGTCTCCCCCTCCCTCCCTCTCTCAGCCTGTGCCCTATCACACCTACACTGCCCCTACCCCTTGACTGTTGCCCCTGCGGGCTGCAGGTGCCCCTGGAGGTTGGCGAGGGCGGCCTAGGCAGGGAACTCAGACACCCAGACATGCACACACACGCACGCACGCATGGACATACATGCGCACGTACACGCAAACACACACATGCACACACTCATGCATGGACAGACACACATGCACAGACATACATGCATGCATACATGGACACACACGCATGCACGGACACACATGCACACGAATGCATGGGCATGCGCACTCGCACACGCATGGACGCGTGTGCACATACACACGTGCATGCATACACACGCATGCACGGACACACACGTGCATGCACACACGCTCGCGCATGCACACACATGCACGCACACGTGACGCCTGAAACTGCAAGCTGGAGCTTAGTCCCCCCAAGATAGAGGCACAAAGTGGCACCCCCAGAGTCCCTGACACCTGTCCCTGCTGCTCTGAGGCCCGCGGCTCCTCCTGCACTCCTATCCCCAGCTACCTCCACGTCAGCCACTCGCCCACTCAGGTCCTTCCCAAATGCACACGAGGCCACCCCGTATGCCATCAGCAGCCTGCAGATCCCTGCTCCAGGGGCATAAGGAGACAGGGCACAGGGAGCCAAGCTGGAAACCACGGCAGCACCTCAAGAGGCACCGAGGGTCAGGAAAGTGGAGGTGGGCACCCTGTGTCAGTCTCAGCCCAGGTCTCTATTCCACCGAGGGACCCCAGACCCAACCCAGAGCAGGGTGGCAGCCAGCCAGGGGTCAGTGGGTGTCTAACCATAGTCATGTGTTCAAGTCACATCTCCCAGCAGCCGGAGAGGAATGCTGGGCTGAGGTGTCGTTTTGTTTTTTGTTTTTTGTTTTTTTTAAATTTTGGTGAAATCCATTGAACGTAAAATGAACCATTTTAAAGCCTACAACTCTGTGGCTTCACGGTGTTGTGCAAACACCACCTCTGTCTCACTCTAGAACATTCTCAGCACCCCCGGCAGGGAGCCCCGACCCAGTGAGCCGTCAGTCCCCACCCCCCCGTTGCCTAGTCCCTGGCCACCGCCGGTCTGCAGTCTGTCCTCACGGATCCGTCTGTCCTGGGCATCTCACACAGGTGCCATCACACCTACGGGTCCTGTCATCTGGCTTCTTTCTTGGGGCAGTTTCCACATCCATCCATGAGCCGGATGTCGCCAGGGCTCTGTTCGTGAGGGAAGAACACAGGCTCACGTTTCCTCAGCCCCTACCAGCGGCTTTTGGGAAAAGTATTGAGGCCCAGTCAGAAGGGACAGTGCCAGGTCACCCACGGCAGCCTCACACCTCCGTTTCCCCGGAGGAGCAGAACGAGTGAGCAAACCTAGAGGACTGGGCCGGTGGGGGCCAGTGGGGGCGGGAGGGGGCGGCAAGCCTGGCTGCAGGGAGCCTGGGAGAGCGGGCGTGCAGGGGACACATCCCCACTGCGCTGACCGTCACCGTCCATGGCCACGCTGACCTTCACTGGCCCAGAGAGGGGGAGGCCATGCTGAAGAACAGGCAGGGGCCGCCCAAGGCATCCCGGCCAGAAAACAGCTGGGTCTTGCTGAGCTGGAGAAGCCAGAGGACCGGCCAGCCAGGCCCTGGTCCCCGTCCCGACCGTGCAGGGTGAAGCCGCAACTGCCCAGGGCTCCTTACGCCTCTCCCAAGATTGGGTACGTTGGCAAGACCGGGGAGGATCCAGAGGGTCTGGGAACCTGACCGGGAAAACAGTTCATTCCTTCTGCACACGCCGCTCTCTGACCACTTCCCAATCACCGACGCAGGCCCTGCCCAGCTGTCTCTGCCACGGACACGGGCATGTCTGTGGCACGTGCCAGATGGTGCAGACATCATGAAGTATCACCTGTGCTGGTCGTGACTTGCGGGCTCAGGTGCCTCTTCGACCCGCCACCACATCGTTTTAAGGAGTGCATTCAAAAAGGAGCGCATTCAGGGCACCTGGGGGCTCAGCCGGTTGAGCGTCTGCCTTCGGCTCAGGTCAGGATCCTGGGGTCCCGAGATCAAACCCCGTGTCGGGCTCCCTGCTCAGGAGGGAGTCAGCTTCTCCCTCTCCTCCCGGCTTGTGCTCTCTATGGCTGACTCTGTCTCATGCTCTCAGAGAAATAAGTAAAATCTTTTTTTTTTTTTTCCCCCTAAGGAGCATATTGAAAAGCCAAAAAGTAGAAACAACCCAAACACCAACCGTGGATGAACACATGAGCAATTCTGTCCGTCCCGTGGAATGTATTCGGACATAGGAATGAAGTCCGACACCTGCCACCACGGGGATGAACCTTGGAGACAGTATACTCCGTGAGAGGACCCAGTCACAAAAGACCACATTTTTACAAAATACTCAGAACAGGCAAGTCCACGGAGGACGATCCACAGTTACCGGGTGAGGAGGGGGATGGGAACCATCTGCTCGACGGGTTCTGGCAGAGGCCATGGAAGTCGGCGGGGATGGGGAGTGTGTGAAACAGCGGAGCCCTGAAGGTCACTGAGCCGTACACTTTAAAGGGGATTATTTCCTGTTATAAGAACTTCTCTTCAGGGGCACCTGGGTGGCTCAGTGGGTGGAGCTTCTGCCTTCGGCTCAGGTCATGATCCCAGGGTCCCAGGATCGAGTCCTGCATCGGGCTCTCTGCTCAGCGGGGAGCCTGCTTCCTCCTCTCTCTCTGCCTGCCTCTCTGCCTATTTGTGATCTTTGTCTGTCAAATAAATAAATAAAATCTTTAAAAAAAAAAAAAGTTTCTATAGTCAATGTCAAAGAGATTCCTACCTATGTTTTTTTAAAAAAAAGAACTTCTCTTCAACAAAAAAGCATATACAACAATGTCTCATTTCCTAAATATTTCAATCATTATATTTTAATACGATAACCCTAGGAGATCTCTTTTATGGATTTGAGACTATTTTGCTGAGAAGGGGTCTGTTGGCCTCTCCAGAGGCTCCAGGGCTCCTTGGCACAGAAGGGTTGGAGTCCCCTGGACCGGGCTGTCCGTGGCCCACACTTCACTCTGTTCAAACCTGGACAGGTACAGCCCCGCCTCCTGCCCTGCCCCGGCCCTGCCCATCTGGCCGCGAGTACAAAAGCCGCTGGTGAAACCCTGAGCGCGCCCCTCATCCCCACTAGGTCTCTCATTCGGGGGGAAGACTCTCGGATCCCCAGCAGTCGCTCTAAAGCTGCAGAGGTCCCAGGAAAGGTGAGACTCAGCAGCTCACCGGGGGGACGCTGCAGACAGGTGAGACTGGGCCAGGCGACAGGAAGAGGACGCGGGGCTTCGGAGGGGGCTGGGGGCGCAAGCAGCAGAACGGGAACGGGGAGACCGACAGAGCCCCCGTGTGTGCAGGAGCTGCCCGGCTGGGGCTGCCAGGCGCGCCCAAGGCCGGCTTGCCGTCCTGAATGGGGACACCGTGTCGCTCCGCACCTGGCAGTGCTTCCCGCCTCCCGGGACGGGGGCAGACGGCCCTGAGCACCCCTCCCTGAGCCCGCTCGGCGATGAGCCTACCTCCAGCCCTCGCCCATAGGACAGCACGGCCTCCCCACCCCGCCCCTGCCGGCAGACCCGGGCCCACCGTTCCTGACGTGAGCCGTCGGCTGCCATCTGCTCCTCTGCGTCTGCAGCCCTGGGGAGCATCACGTGCCGTCTCTCCGCCGGAGACGTGCCCGGTGGTCCGTAAGCAGTGAGCGCAGGCGGCCCCTCCGACGAGTCCGGAAGGGGACGTGAACCAAGACCCGTGCTCTCTCTGGCAGAGCCCCCCTCCCCCGAGAACATCACCTCTGTCTCCAGAGTCCCCTCGACCCTGAATCATGCGTCGCCTGCACGGAACGGGGCTGGGCTTCTGCGCGCCGGGCCCGTGCCCGTGGGCTGGAAACACAGCCGTACACAGGTGCTCGGGTTCTAGACCAAGAGAGGGGAAGGACACGACAGACGAGAAATCCCACAAGGCGATCTCAGCTGCGCGAGTGAAGACGGTCTGCCTTCTGCCCCCGGGCGAACAAAGCCTGAAAGCCCCGTGCTTCCTGGGAAGGTCACCCCTTACCCCCGGTCCGTGTGGCTCAGCAGCCACCCTCTCCTCCCGCCGGCGACTCCGGCCCCGGGCTCCGTACATCCCGGGCTCTTCTGTCTCACACGGGTGGCCGCCTTGGTCACTGGCGAAGGGAATAGCGAGTGTGGACGGTCCCATAAGAGGCTCTGTGGCGAGGTCTAGACGTGGCGTGTGTCACTTCTGTCCCCGACCCACCAGCCCCAACCTAACTGCAAGGAAGGCAGAAAAACACGGTTTTCTTGGAAATCCGGGAAGACGCGAACAAAATGGAATGCGATGGCCACAGGACGTTGTCTCCACCACAAGAAGAGTAGAGGAAACAGAGAGAATGATGGACCAGAAAGTGGCTGGGACGAGGGGCCCAGGGTCAGGGAAGGTCGCTGGAGAGGTGACCTGGGGGAACCAGGCAGGACACAGCCTTCCAGTCCCAGGGGACACACAGGCAAGTGCAAACAGTCGTTGCCTGAAGCACCAGGCATGGTCAAGGGATAGAAAGGAGGTGGGCAGGAACAGGCAGGGGAGGAGGAGACACGAGCTTGGCCACGCAAGCCGGGTCAGATGGGCAGCCCGAGCACATGTCGGAGTCACCTGGACCCTCTCCCGAGGACCCTGACCTGCTTATTCTGGCCTGGAGCCACGCCTCAATTCATTGCTGCTTTTCTCTTTAAGAAAATAACACACGTGCCCCAAAATGCACAGATCCCGTGTGTGCTCCACGATTAGTCACGAGGTGGACCGTCCAGGCACACGTCACTGGGATCAAAACACAGAACATCAGAAACCGCCAGAAGGCCCCTAACTCCCCACTCACTTCCCCTTCCTCCTCCCTCAAGAGCATCACAGTCATGACCTTGCCTGTTCCTAAACCCTGTGTGAACAAGTTATGCGGCGGACACCCAACTTGGGGCCTGGGTCCTTCAGGCTACGTCGTTTCTGGGAGGTTCACTGGCTGGTGGGTATCCCCCCGGGTGAGGTTTTATCACCAGTTTTGTTTGGCCTCTTGGACACCTCGCTGGCCTCCCATCTAGAGCTTTGAAAACAACGGCGCCGTGACCCCTCTCCGGCACAGGCACCTTGGTGTCCAGGCATGTCCCTCGGTGGATGTCCGGGAGTCGGGCAGGTGTATGCGCAGCTTCAGGAGATGCTGCTAAACGGTTTCCAAAGGAAGACTGTTCCCGTGGTCCGCCTTCTTCACTGGCCCTGGGGGTCACCAGTCTACCCGTTTTAGGGGCCCTCCTGGGTTTTAGCGGTGTCTCCGTGTGCATTTCTCTGGTGGCAAGTAAGGCCCTTGGTGAAGAACTTGTTCAAGTCTCAACACCCGTCTTCCCACGAACCCCTCTGCAAGTCTGATCTCCAGAAACGTCTCCTCCGGTTTTGTGCCTGCCTTTCCGCTCTCTGGATGGCGACTCTCGGTGAACAGGAGCCCTTCGTTTTAACATAACCCGTTTGTCCGTCACCTCCCTTACGGTTAGTGCCCTTTGTGTTATGAGAACTCTCCTGATGGTCTTCTGTATTATCTTCTAGAGGACAGGACTGATTTCCACAGATGGTGTGAGGTAGGGGTCAAGCTTCCTGGGATTTTCAGGCGGCGGTCCGTCTGACCCTGCGCCACTGATGGCAAAGAGCATCCGTGCCAGCGCCTTGAAAGGGCCACCTTAGTCTAATGCGTCGTTTCCCCGTATATGCTGGGTTCTCTGCTCCGTTCACCGGTCTGTTGGTCTGGCTCTCTATTCACTGTTTCAACCTCTCTTGGTGGCCCTAACGTGCAGCCAGGGTTGAGAACCACAGATCTAGGACCTCGCAGTTTATGGCAACAGGTTCGAGTGTTAGTCTAAAGGCAAGTATGTAGATGCCCGACAAGGGATTTTCAGAGAAAAACGGATTAAATTCACAACGTGGGAAGAGCGATGCCAGAACCAGAGGGAGAGGTTCCGTGGCATGGGTGGGGAAACCGGGTAAGGTGCCGGAAGCCGAGATGCTCAGGTCAGGCCGTGCCGCTCCCCACTCCTGCCCTTCTGCCCTCCCCAGACCTCCAGATCCACCCAAGCCACAGTGCAAAATGCCAACAAAGGCCAGAAGAAAGTTTCCTGCCCGGGTCCCCAGCCACGGCTGCAGAAATCTGACCCCACTGGCAACCAGTTTATTCTCAAGTTGCCATGGCACTTCCTGTAATTAATGGCTAGGTTTTAATTAAACATTGATTAGCCACTAATTCGTCTAATGATTAGTCCTAGGGAGGAGACAGGACTGTCAGACCCCATAAAGGAGGCAGGAGAGAGAATGAAAGATTACGGCTTAGGTGGAAATGCTCTTCCTCCCGCCCTCCAAGCCGAATGTTTTCTATGATTTTGGTCTTTTATAAACGATGCTTTCAATGTGAATTTTTCTAATCGGTTTGAGTCTGATGAAGTCCCAGGCGGTTGGTGCAAGGAAGATTGAAACCACTCGCCTTTTCATCAGACTTCAGCCTCATACCGCCCCTAAAGAGCCTTTTCCCACTTAGAGAGGAATCAGTTTCTGTCTCCACAATGAAGTCATCCTGGGCTGAGGCCGTCCCCCTCCCACGTCCTTTGTGGGGTCCCAGACCTTGCCAAGGACTTCTGAGATGTGAGTGCAGCCGGGCTTCTCCCCCGGAGCGGATCCTGCAACGCCTGATGCCCCACGTCCCCCTCCGCTCACTCCCCGGCCCTCCGCCCTCCCCGAGAAAGAGAGGTTGGGCTGCGGCACGTGGACACCGCTCGGCGCCAGCTGCCTTGGAAGCCACCCGGTAGGAAGTTCAGAACGCGGAGCATCTTCGCGGCAGACGGGGTATGATGACGCCGGTTAATGAACCCTAGTGCCCTTTGTAAGTTTGGGTTTATGAACAACAATACAAAATTCCCAGAAAGCCCCGTGCTGAGCACAAAGCTCGGGAGAGAACAGAAGCATGAAACCGGGAACCCGGGGAGGCCTCCAGGTCCGGAGGGAAGACGCCCAGCCCCAAGAAGGCAGGTCCTGACGAGCAGGACTCGCAAGCCTTCGAGAGCCTCGAACGCCCCAGCCTGGGTCAGGTAAGGCCTGAGAAAGACCTGGAAGCTGACAGAAACGCTCACGCTGCTTTTCTTTCTTTCTTTTCTTTTCTTTTTTTTTTTTTTTAAAGATTTTATTTATTTATTTGACAGACAGAGATCACAGGTAGGCAGAGAGGCAGGCAGAGAGAGAGGGGGAAGCAGGCTCCCCGCTAAGCAGAGAGCCTGATGCTGGGCTCGATCCCAGGACCCTGAGATCATGACCTGAGCCGAAGGCACAGAATCCACCCACTGAGCCTCCCAGGCACCCCATGCTGCTTTTTTAAAATTATTATTGTAGTAAAATACACATAATATAAAATTGAGCATTTAACCGCGTACGAGCACACAGCTCTGTGGCTCCGCATCGTGGCGCAGCCGCCAAGACCGTCCACCCACGTCCTTGCGTCTCAGAGCAGAAACTCTGTGTCCATGAGACACCAACCACCTCCCGCCTCCCCCAGCCCGACACCCCCCGCCCACCTCCTGTCCCTACGAATCAGACGACTCCGGGGATCTCGCATCAGTGGGGTCTTACGGGACGTGTCCTTCTGCGACTGGATTACTTCGATCCACAGAATAATCTCAAGGCGGCCCGTGCTGTAGCCGGTGTCAGAAGCCACTTCCTCTTCAAGGCTGGGTAACACTCTGTGCGTGGCTGTTCCCGTGTTCATGCGGCCGTCAACGGACCCATGGCCGCTTCCACCGTCCGGCCGCCGTGCGGAAAGGTGGCACTTCTCCATCTAGCAAATGTTACCTGCGTCTTCAGGTGGAAGAGTGGGTGACACAGGACCCCGCAAGCCCCCCGGGCTCTGCTTCACTCTCCTGAATGGACAAGAATACCCAAGACCTGTGGCGGCTCCCAAGACACCATCCACGTTCTCACGCCTCCTCTTACCAAGTTTTCTCGTTGTGTCCCGAGAGCTTCTGCCACACGAGCACGTGGGACATGTTCTGCCCAGACTTGGTCATCCTGCTGACACCTGCCGCGAGCTGGGGGAGGAGCCCTCTTCATCGGGAAGGGGGCCGGGGGCAGAGCCCAGAGGGAGGGCCTCGAAACCAGAAGGGGGGTCGGAGCCCAGTCCTGCCCTGAGGCAGACAAGTCCTTGGGCCTCTCTTTGCTCAACTGTAAATTGGGCGCGACCCCAGGCCAGCTCTGGCGAAGCCACATGTGGGGCCGTGGGCTGCGAGCCATGCCTGAGGCGTGGTACCCGTGGATTTCCTGGCTTTCGAGCCTGGGTCCCAGGAGCGGGACTCAAAGGGAGCGCTCGCTCTCTGGGAGGAGGAACCGGGCTGCGGCAGCACAAGAAGTGTCCTGAGCTGTCACTGGTGCCTCTCCAGGCGCTTCTGTCTCCATGAAGCGCTGAGTAGCCACGGAAGGCAGATACGCACCTGGTGCCAAGCCTCACAAAAGCCACTTTCCCGATGGTGGGACATGAATCCCCATGATAGTTCTATTGTGCTCACTTCAAAAGTCAGGAAATTTGGGGCACAGAGCTGTCACGTACCGTGGCCAAGCTGAGCCTGAAGTCCCTGGCAGAGGCAGTGAGCGGGCCCCAGAGCAGGCGTCTGGGGGGCCAGCCCTGCGCACACCCCCACAGCATGCCAGCGAGACCAGATGTCCGGTGCCGGCCAAAGAGGGAGGATTGGAAGGACGTGCTGTCACTTCCAGACTGAGGTGGCCGCGTCCTGATGGCCTGTCCCTATGTTGCCTCCACAGCCAGCTGAGTCCCTTCTGGGGACAAAGTCAGCTGGACATTGTGAGCAGAAATAAGCAGGCTGTGTGTTGAGTCCGCGGCGTCTGAGGACTGCCTGGCCAGCGGTCAGCAGGACTGACCAATACATCCTGCTCACAGTCAAGGCCACGCTCCTGGGGTGGCCTCCAGCCCTGCTAGGTGAGGATGAGGCATGGGTTTCAGAGGCAGGCTTCGGCCCTGACAGAGAGCACGGCCACGGCGCGGGCCGCGGTCATGCCCGCTCATCATGGACGAGGCCAGCCTGTCGTCTAGCCTCACACTGGGATCCTGGAGGGCTGTCCCGCTCAGCCTCCCGTGGTGGGCTCCGCAAAGGCTGCGCCAGGAACTGGCAGTCCAGAGAGAGACAGAACACAGCCTTTGGCCTTGGAAGCGGACAAGTTCAAGAGAGGGGGGTGAGGTGAGGTCCAGATATGCAGCGCAGAGGCTCAGGATTCCTGAGGGATTCCTCAGTTCAGTCTTAAAGGCGGACCAGCGGCAGAGACAGGGAGCGTCCGGACACACCAGGCAGAGGGCACCGGTGAGCAAAGACGCAGAGGCCCAAGGAGGCACGTGAGGGGCCCTTACTATGGGGCATGGCGGACCAGCAGACGGCAGGTGACAGGGACCCGCAGGCTGGGCTGGGCAGCCAGGACCACCAGGGGGCTGGGTGTGAGCAGAGGAGGGACCCCCGCCGGTTCCCACCCTAAATCTATCCCCTTAGCGGCAGCAGGGAGCAGGGCTAGTGGCAGGGGGGCGGGGGGGGTACCTGATGGTCCTACTGGCCACTGCAGTCCAGACAAGACGAAAGCACCCCACGGTTAAGGGGTTGGCAGCCGGCAAAGGCCCGGCACCGGGCGCCCAAAAGAAAAGAGGTCAGATCTAAGACTTGGCTTCAAAGTGTTGGCGCGGCAGCAGTATTTCCAGCTGAGGCCCAGAAATGAGGGGACGTTCGGAATCCAACTTCCTCTCAGAAAGAACCCAGACGAGGCCAAGGACAGTGTGCCATGACTGCACAGTTAGTGAGAACAAAAAAGCAGCCATTGTTACTGGAGACCACTAAGCACGCACCCTGAGCTCAGGGAGGAAAGGACCACTTCTAGCTGGAGACAACGGAAGGCTTCCCGGAGGAGGTGACATTTGAGTGG
Organism: Mustela nigripes; assembly: GCF_022355385.1. Lineage (NCBI taxonomy): Eukaryota > Metazoa > Chordata > Mammalia > Carnivora > Mustelidae > Mustela > Mustela nigripes. The sequence continues at coordinate 2,557,555 of NC_081572.1, read as the reverse complement.
GGTTCTGAAGGATGTGTAGGAAGATTCCCAAGAGTGGAAATATCCAGGCACATGCCCCACACACAAGTCCTGGCCCAAGGGACGAGAAGCTCAGTGACCAGACACAGTGAGAGGGGACAGGACAGCCCCCCCAGAAATGCACTCAGTCATTCAACAATCATGAATCGGCTGCCCAGGCCTGGGTTCAAGGCACTGAGACCACAAACTGGACTGAGCCGGTGGGTAACAAGGCTGAGCGTCGCGGGGGCAGGAGCAGATGGAAGGTGAAGCCAGAGGCAGAGAGGCCCCCGGCGGGCCGCTGCTGGAGACATCAGACGAGACGAGCGGCGATCCAGCCATGCCTGCCTGAGTTATTTTCCATCCAGCAGAAGCCCGCTGGGGTCCCGTGAGCCGCGTGTGGCTGACCGTCCCTCATCACCGTGCTGATTCTGGGGTGCGGCTCAGGCCGGGGGGGTGGGCTCTCTGTCTGATGGCCGGCCCGGGGCTCCCTGCCTCCCACTTCCCTCTGCATTCGCCTGCAGAAGTGCATGGGTATTGACCGCCGCCCACGACTCATCGGACGCCGATCGGGGGATCGATGGGGTCAGGTCACAGGGCCAGCACCCCGACAGGACCTGGGCAGCGCGCTCCTTGCTGACTTGCATTTTAAGGATAAAGAGGCAGCTGTCCCTTTTGCCAGAAGGCATTTAAGGATTTTAATCTCTTCGCTGGGGGAGAAGAGGCGGGTCTCGGCCGTGGCACGGTTCGGCGCAGCTGCAGAATAAAGCGGCCTCCTTCTGGGGTGAAGGTCATGGCTGGGACTCACTGCTGCTGGCCGCTCGCTGTGCAACGTGTCCAGCCGGCTCAGCAAACAGAACTGCTCTGGACATTCCCGATACCGTCAGTGCCGGCGAGGACTGAAGGTGGAGCTGTGGACAGAGCGAGGGCTGGGTGGGCAAGAGAGGCGCAGCCCCAGTTGCGCACACACCCCCCCCCCAGCTCCAGAGACCCACAGATGCTCCAGCCCCTGGGCGCCACTCCGGTCCCTGGAGCCCCGGATACACGCACGCACCCCGTGATCTCGCCGTGCCGGCTGCAATCTGCTAGCGGCCGGAGGAAGCCAAGGCCCTGTCTTGTCTGCAAGGGACTCTTCCACTCAACGCTCCTTCCCCAGCAGCAAACAGCGCCTTGCAGACCAGACCCTCGGCACACCCATGCATCCCAGGAGCTGGGGCAGAGGGCTCCAGACGTCCTCCTGGCGGGAAGGGTGAAGAGCAAAAGGTATTTCTCTCCGGGTGTCTGTGGCAGGTCCCAGCGGCTCCCTGCGTGTTCACAGCCCTCTCAGCCTGGAGGGAAGGTGGGCAGCCTGTGGTGGGGCAGGTGGGGTCTCCCTGGGGCACGGTGTGGGGACCGAGGGCCAGCCCATGCCCGTAGGCTGCCTTCTCCAGGCCAGTCCCGGAGCCGTGCCCTCCCAGCCACCACCAGACCCCCAGGAGTAAAATGGACACTCGTGAACACATTTCCTGGTGCATGGATCGCACTGGGCACCTGGAAACTGCTTCTGTCCCGGTGGCATCCAGAGAGCTGTTTCCCAGGATGCTGATGGGCTGGAGTGTGCCCTCTGCGTAGGGAAGAGGCCCGGCCCTGGTCACCAGCCCCAAAGAACACAAAAGGCTGACAGCCACACAGGTCAGAGACAGGGTCCAGATTCCCACTGTGGCCAAGGAGAAAGCCCACGGACCGCCTCGAGCCTCCAGAGAGCCAGGCCTCGGGCTTCCCCCTGGGCACAGCACCAGCCCTTGAGGAGACACAGAGCACGTCGGCAAGAAGAGTCATCATGTCACCGCAGGTGCCTCTGAGTGCTGTGACAAGAAAACCGAATGCTGTGGTAGGAGGTAGCGGGCCAAGGGCAGAGATGCGTCAGCACCTGCAGGTGGACGGGAAGGAGAGCAGAGGACCGTGGGGCGGAGGCCTCTCCCCAACCCCTGGGTCAGCAGAGCCCCGGGAGCCTGGCCTGTGCACCTACACACACACGTGTACACAGAGAGGTGTGCACACCCACGTAAACGCACACACACGTATATGTATGCACACAGAGATGTGCACATGCGTGTGTACACGCAGATACTAGACTCTTGTGCATTGATGTACATTCACACGGAGCCGTGTACATGCATGTGTATGCATGTGCATCTACGCACACCAACACAGACAGACACGCGTGTACACACGTGCACATATACTTCTGCAGGGGTACCTTGTCCCGAGACCCGACACAACCCAGCTGCTCCCGGTCGCACCTCCCGGGGGACCGATGCTGTGATGGCAATTATCGGCACCTTCCGGGCTGCCCAAAACCTTTGGGAAGACGCCTCGGGGCCTCACAAGTCCAGCGGAGCAGACACTGATAAGAATAAGGAAAAGCCCGGGGATCCGGGCCGCATCGATTTCTTGTTTTGTTTTGCCCCACGTGGAGGTCATCTTACGGGCAGGGCAGAAGGAATTATGTCCTCACCCCCCTCCAAGGAGACTCTGCCCTCATCCGGTGACACGAGCTTGGCGCAAGGCTTGGGGCCCCGGCCCCGCCGTGACCGGGGACCGGCGGCCGTGAGCAGCTGCCGCTCCTCCGACCCGTCCCTGCTGCCCCGGCAGACCGTTCGCGCCGATTCTGCGTCGTGTTGGCGGCTCCACACGCCTTCGTCAGGCACGCATCGGACCCCGGCGCTGACAGAGCCAGGCTGCTGGGACGATCAGGCCCGACACAGAGGGGTCAGGGCTGGTGTGGGGCCGCCAGGCAGAAGGCCGGGCAGAAGGCCGGGCAGCCGGCGGGCCCTGGCAGATGGGCACAGGCTTGAGTCGCCAGGGCAGACAGAAGGTTCCGGGAGACGCCCTCCACCCCAGCCTGCCTCCCCAGGCCGCACCAAGCCTGTTCTCGGCTAATGAGCCCTAATTAACATGTTGACGGGGATGTGCGCTGGTTTTATTTGGAAACTGTACCGTCTTAGTTGTTGCTTTTGTTGGATTCATGGTGCCCAGGTTGGACCCTCTCCTCCTTCCTGTCCCCAACCAGTACTCTGAGCCTGATCACCTCCTGGGGCCACGTGCTAGCTGCACCCACGGCTCTTCTCCAGACCATCATGGGCTCCCAGCTGTGCATCCAGACTTCCAAGCCCAGCCTGCTTCCCTCCAGGCAACTTGTTGATCCTGGCACCTGCCTCTGGGTTCACCACTCTTGGGCTGGGACGTTAGGGAAGGAGGGTCCTCATAGACCATTTGGATGAACTGAGGGCCAAGGCACCAGAACCAAGGTAAAACCCAGAGCCTGGACCTGCTCAGAACACTCTCGGGTACCGAGCGCCTCACTGAAGCATCCAGGTGTTCTGCGGGGAGCAGGAGGCACCTGTAGTCATCCGGAGAAAAATACCTTTTTCCCAAGTTCTATGGCAATTCAGGAGCAAGCTTAGATACAGAGGTCATGATAAGGGGGAGAAGGACTGTGCCCTCGGGTAGGGGATCTTCTCTAGGACCACCATTAGCTCGCACAGCCTGCTGCCAATGTGCTTTTCCAGCTCTGCCTCCCACCTCCTCAAACCCCGTCCAGACTCCCTGCTAACCTCACACACTCAGAGTTCTGCCCCCGTGCTTCCGCACCCCTGCACAGCCCTCCTCTCCCCGTGCTTCCGCACCCCTGCACAGCCCTCCTCTCCCTCTTCCAGACCCAGCGCCTTAGTCAGCTTCTCCCACTAACGCTGCATAACAAAATTCCCCCAAAGTCAGTGGCTTACAAAAGAGTCTGCCATCATTCCGACATGTCTGCAGACACATCTCCTTTCTGCTGGTTAAAAACGGGCTCAGCAGGCCAGCCCTGTCTCAGGATGGCTATCGCCTGAGCTTGACTCCGGGCTGTGGGCTTGGCCCAGGTCTGCTCCCCAGGTATCTCTCCAACATCCAGGCTGGTGGGGCCCTGCTCCGGGCATATGCACCGGAGCACAGGATCCAAGCACGCACTCTGCTCGTGCTTTGTCCACTGTCATCCCACTGACCAGCACAGGCCACTTGATCTCCCTTGGCATTGATGGGGAAAGGAAATGACCTTTCTTTCTCTGCCCACAGTGGGAGAGAGGCTATGAATATTTGCTAAAGAGCAACCCAAACCATCTCCCCTGTCTCAGTGCCACTTTCCCAGGCTTTCCTGACCACCCAGCCCTCCTCGCCCACCTCGGAACCTCCTGCTTCATGACAGCCTCCTCTGGTCCTGGCTCAGTCAGCAGGAGGTGACGTGCGTCCTGTGGCCTCATCTGGATTGCAAACACCCTGCATTTGAAGCACCTCCCGAGGTCACATTTGCCCTCCACAGCCCGTAGCATGGTTCCTGGAACACAAGAGGTCCTCAGTAAATAAGCGAATGTGAGTTGTGCCTCTGACTCAAAGGTGACTCCACAACCATAAGGCTTTCTTCAAGTTACGTGCAGAAGGGCCAGGTTCGTGGGCGCCAGGCTCCACAAGGGAAGGAGCCTCCCCTGCCTGCTGGGATGGCTTTGACCTGCTGGCCCCACCTCTAGGCTCCCAAGGTCAGGGACAAGGAACTAGGATCTTTCTTCAGCAGCCAAAGATGACCGCAACAAGATGTTCCCTCCCTCCAGACTCCTCCGGCCCGGGTACAATTATCAACCATCCCCACACAGCTTTTCTACCATGGCAGCAACCCACGCTCTCTAAAAGGGATAAACCACCAAAACTACGAAGTCCAATTAACACCCAGGAATGGGATGAATACGCAGTTCTTCTGCTGATGGAAATGTGGCTTCACATCTCCCTGTATGGGCAACCCTCTCACTGGCTCCACACAGTTGTGGGACACTGAATTGTCAGACTCACCCTGGCTGTGGGTGCTGGAGTTCTGGGAGCTGGAACCAGGAAAGGGAAGCCATTCTATAAGAGTTAAAGCAAATCAGTGAAATACTTGAAGGTCTTGTTAAGACACAGTGGTCACCAAGGAAACATTTGTTGGATGGATGGATGGATGGATGGTTGGATATATGGATACATGGACCTCAGAGGTCAGATGGATGGATGGGTGGATGGTTGGATATATGGATATATGGACCTCAGAGGTCAGATGGATGGATGGATGGATGGGTGGATGGTTGGATATATGGATACATGGACCTCAGAGGTCAGATGGGTGGATGGATGGATGGGTGGATGGTTGGATATATGGATATATGGACCTCAGAGGTCAGATGGATGGATGGATGGATGGGTGGATGGTTGGATATATGGATATATGGACTTCAGAGGTCAGATGGATGGATGGGTGGATGGATGGGTGGGTACGTAGACGAGGCATTGCCTCTATTGTACTATGATGACAGGCCCCTGGCATAACCAACCATCCTAACTGGCCCAGCATCCCAGAGAGGTTTCCGAGATGCAGAAATCTCAGGACAGTTCCGGGCAAGTCAGGGTAAGTTGGTTGCCTTCCATGAAAAACAAAATCCATCAAGTCCTTCAGTGTAGCTTTCCTGTGCCTGGCCTTGGGGAGAGAGGCAGAAATCAGAGCCATTAAAGTGGGAGGTAGACCACCCCACCTGCACACAATCTTCCCAGGCAGGAAGGAAGGACCAGTTCCTGGAGGAACAGACCATTCCATCAGGGTGACTCTTGCTGATGGCACCAGCTAGCTGCTCCTGAGGAGAAACAGTGGAAACCCCTGGAAGCCAGGGAAGCAGGCTCTCATGGGCTTCTTAACTGCTAAGAGCAGCTGTGCTGGGAGAAGGCAGGCTTGTTTCTGGAAGAGCGGAAAAGCAGAGAACTAGGGATTGCCTCCAAATCTGAGGCTTCTGCCCAGCGCCCTCAGAGGTCAGTTGGCCAGAACCCAATGTTTATAGCAATGCAGGCTGACATCCTTAAACACGTGTCCAACCACCGGAAGATGGGGGCTTGTGGTGCATTTGCACGCAGGAATTCTACCCGGTACTGAAAAGAAATGAACCACGTTTCGCATGCGTGAAGCTCAGAAAAAACAACGATGAGTTAAAAAAAATAAAAATAAAAATAAAGGTGCAGAAAAAAATACAGGGTGACTCTATTCAACTAAAGTCAGAAATATCCAAGTAAATCCTACGCCATTTGGAGTAGGCACAGAGCAGTTAGAACCACAAAGAAAAGCGAGTGAATGAACAATCCAAAACACAGGACAGAGTTCCCCTTCTGGGGACAGGGGATAAAACCGGAAGGGGCGGGGGGCTGGAGGCCAGGACCCCCGCCTGTGCCTCGGGGCCGGTGATGGGCCCACAGACACACAGTGCCTATTTATTATTTACACCTCGATGTCTATGCATATTTCATGACGCAAGCCAGGAACCGAAAGGCAAGGCAAGACGCTAACACGGGTAGACAGGGAGCGAAGGGAAGGTGAACCAGGCAGGGAAGAGCTGCCGACGTGATCTCCCAGCCAGGGGGGGCACCCCCAGCCCGCCGATGGGGGTGCCTCCCGGCCCCACACAATGCTTTGTCCTCCTGTCCCGCAGAGGGGGCCATCTCTGAGTCTGACGTCCCACCAGAGCATGGCGTGGGCCAACCCATCTGCCTCCTGCCCAGGGCTCCCAAGGTGTGACCCTGGGGCTCTCCCTAGGGCTGAACTGGGCTGGCCAGGGGTGCTGGCCTGGCTGCTGGTGGGATGTGTCCATGGGGGCACCGGCCAACTCAGCCTGGGGGGACCTGGCCTGGCCCTACCTTCCCTCCTTCCTCATTCCCACCCACAAGCCTCAGAATGGGGGTCCCTGCTGCTCTCCCTCCACTTGGGTGCATTGGGGACGGAGGAGCTGAAACCCAAGGTCCTCAGGGGTCACGCCTTTCTCTGCCAGGGGCATGCAGAAATGCCATCCTGTCCCCTTTGGCCAAACCCTAATTCTGCCCCAGGAGGGACGCCCTAGAAGCCCACTCGGCATCCACATGCACGCGGCAGGAGAACGCCACGGGCCAGCCTTCTCTCTCCCTCTGGCTGGACAGACCCTCCTGATGGGTGCTTTATGGGACCCCCTGGAGGCTGGTCCTGGGAGCTGGGCTGTGCATCCCGCCTGAGGAGGCTCCTCCCCACTCCCCAAGAAGCCAAGATCCTGCCTGTCCGGCTCTGCCTCCCTGTGATGCTGGGCTGAGCTCTCCAGGACACCCCCAGAACCCCCGGCGCCCTGCTCCTCCGCACCCACCCTGGGGTCTAGCCGCTCCGCTGCACTGCAACGGACCCAACTCCAGCACGTGCGTTCGGTTTTACCGAGCGCTGCGCGAAAATGCTGTGAAATCAGGTCCTGGCACCAATATCACGCTCTGCCCATCTGTCTGCTTTTATGCCCGGCGCAGAGGGGAAAGGAGAGGAACCAGGGCAGGCGGGGGCAGGGCGGGGGGAGCCTGGGGCCGAGGCTGGAGTTTCCAGTCCAGGGAATGGGGGAGGGAGGCGGAGGCGCAGAGGGAGGCCACGTGTGGTCCAGCCGCGCGGGGTGGAGGGTGGGGGCAGAGAGCACGTGTGAAAGGTCGGGGCTCTCGGACTCCGGCCCGGCCGGTGCACCTTTGGGCCTGGGCCTGCTGGTCTCGCTAATGCCACCAGCAGAGAGCAGCTTCTCTGGGGCCCCGAGAAGGAGGGAAAGGGGAGAAGGGGGAGGAGGAAGGGGGGAGGGGGAGCGGGGGAGAGTGATCGAAGAGGGCGAGGGAAGACTGGAGGGGGAGCAGGAGGGAAGGGGCGGGGATGGAGGGGGAAGGGGGAGGGGAAGGAGGGGAGGAACCACCCACGGGCCAAGGCCAGACCCTTTCCCCCTGACAGCTGTTCTGAAGGGGCCCACGGGTCCCAGAAGCCCAGGCAGCCTCCCCTCCCTCACCGGCTCCACCCCGGGGCCTCTGGGCTGTGAAAGCCTCCAGCACGAGTCTTCCCACAGCACCCCCAGCCCCGGCCGTGCGCACGGGTGCGCAAGAGAACAGGGCACATGCGGCCCCAGCCACGCTCCTCCCACCCCTCGTCCCTCGTCCCACGGCAGGGCTTCCTCCCCGCTGGCTCCCGCCGGCTGGGCTGGCACCGGACTCGGCCCTCGCGGGGGCCGCCCTGCGCGTTGGAGGCGTTGGAGGCGTTGGAGGCGGTCAGTCCTGCTCCGCCAGGGGCAAGCAGCGGAGGGACTCGCCACAGCTCCCTCGGCCTGTCAGGGGTCGGGGTCGAAGGGAGACTCCTCCATGCCAGAGGCTCCTCCTGGCCGCCCCCCAGGAGGCCTGATGGGGGGGGGGGGGTCGTCAGGACAGGAGCGCAGGGATAGGAGCTGGCGTCCCAGTGGGTCAGGCTGCAGAGCTCAGCGGCCGGCGGGGCTCCGGGGTCACTGGGAGGAGAGCGAGACCCGGGCACCGCCGGCCGCGCGCTGCCCACCCCGCAGAGAGGGCGTCCCCTCCAGGAGAGGGTGTCGGGCAGCTGGGATGAGACCGTCTCCAGCTGACCACCCCCCGCCCCAACGGGTGTCGCTTATTTTAAGTAAGCACAACTCTGGCCAGCACGACCATCTGCATTGTTTGTCTGACTCAAAGGGAGAAAAAAGAAGCCGGTCGAGGCGGGAGGCGGGTGCCGGGAGTGGAAACCGGCCGAGCCCCACCCGGAGCTCAGGACCGGCCGCTGCCTTGCCCTAAATTTAACCAGCTGGAGATCTTTTTTAAGTCCCATCCTACTGAACCTTTTGAAATAAAGATTTGCCTTTTAATGGGAGATGTGCATTTCATTGTGCAGCGCGAGCTGAGCCGACGCCTGGCTTTGACTGCAAACCCAGGGAAGCTCCCGCGTGGGCACCCCCAGCGCTGCCCCTGGGCTGAGGGGCCGGTTCCCAGCCGGTGGGCACACAGGCTTCCTGGAAGCCAGCAGGGGACAAAGAGAGCCAACCGCGACGGAAAGGTGCCCGCCAAGAAAATAAATAAGACGCTCTTGCTCCTGCGGGACAGGCCCCGCGATCACGGGAGCCCGCGGCACCGACCCAGGCCGGGCTCCCAACCCTCCACTGTGTCTCGGGCCTGAGAGCGGGGCCCTCCTCGTGGGCTGTGTGCGACGTGCAGCTGGACAGCCACGGACTGCGGCCCCACAGGAAACAGGAAACGTGCTCTCCGTGGGGACAGCGTGTCACCAAAGCCCATGGAGGGAGAGATCACAAGCACGCAAGAAACACTTACTGCATTCGACTCCATGAGCTTGTGCGAGAGGCCAGCTGTGGGGAGCAGAGCCCGGCCCTCCCCGACCTCATGATCTCTGCGGAGATCCCCGACAGAAAGGGGGACCCAGTGCGGGGCAACTCCAGGCCCAGATGACACAGGGCAGAGGGGCAGAGAAGGGAGAGGAATGTAGGGCTAAGAGCCCCCGGGCCCTCCTGGCCGGCTCCTGCCTGGGACGGGGCCGCGGGCTCCCCACCCCACCACAACGCCGTGACGGTGTCAGGATAGGAGCCAAACCCCCAAAGCCTTCTTCCCCAAGGAGGCGAACGGGTCTCTCATTAACCACTGGCCATCTGTTTTCTGGGCTAGCTTGCCTGCCTGACTTCCCTCGTCCTTTTGCCAAAAGAGCAAAATTCACCATTTTTATCTCAACGGCCATGCGAGCCAGCAGCCAGGCCACGGATCGGCTGAGTTACCGTCCTTTGTTCTGTGTCTGTATGTACGTACGACCTGGATGTGGCCGCGCCTGCCTGGCCCTGTAGGGGGGTGACAAGAGCCAGCCCTGCTGCCCCAGGTCCAGGGGCCACATCTGCCCCCCACTCCCTAGGCCCAGCTCAGTGGGACCAGGACGCGCCGTCCGCATGAGCCGGGATGTCAGCCCACTGAAAGCGAGCTGGAGGAAAGCCCGTCCATCCCTTGGAAACGAGTTTATGGGTCAGGCCATCATGGCTCCCCCAGGGCCTAGACAAAATGTAGAAAAATTCAGGCTGCAATGTCGTCCACACCCACACGCTGTCCCCAACAGTGGGACGATGCTGTCACCCGTCTGCCGGTCCCGCCGTCCCCCAGGGTTTGTGGAGAAGGCAGGCAAAGGGGGAGGAGCCGGCCTCTGGCTGTCCACCGGACTCCTAACTCCCACCCATGGCCTCGCCTCCTCTCTCCCTGCTTGGAACTCCCAGGACGGCCCTAACGTGCCAGGAGAAAGCGGGGCTCCGTGAGCGCATCACAGGAGACAGAGCCCTCCGGGCCGATGACAACTTATCCCCCAACAACGTACTGATCGTTCCTGGAGCTTCCTGCCTCCTGAGTGTGACGGGCGCAGGGGCAGGTGGACTCTGCCCACAGAATCCATCCTCCGTCCATTCAAAGACAAGGGAGCCACAGAGCCACGGTCCTGAGGAAGCAGAGACGCTGCTTCGCTTTGCTGCAGGGGCCTGCACACGTGGAGGCGGGCACAGCCCTGCTGGCATCCCAGTGTTGGGGCTCCATGGGCTGCCGTCCCCAGGGCGGCCAGCGTGCGGTTTCATCAGAGGCTCGCCCGGGGAAGGAGCCACTTCCTAGCTCCCGCTGGCTGTCGGCGCAACTCCCTTCCTTGCGGTCACAGTCCCTCACGTCCTGCGGGCTGTTGGCTGGGGCAGCCGGCAGCACCCGGCGGCCCCCCCACAAACCCTGCTCTCCCAGCCCCACGCCTCTGCCCCGACTGCCCGTCTGGGAGCAGGGTCCTCCTGAGCATCCTCGTGGCCTCTGAGCTCTGGGAGGCTGCGGGTAGGACGGTCAGGAGGACAGGCTCCAGGGCCCCCTGGACACCCACGCCCTGGGGCTCTCGGAGGAGACGCTCACCTGCTTCACCCCTTCCTGCCCCCAGCAGGGCTCTAGGGACAGACCCCGGGGGGGGGGGTGACAAGTTCTTTGGCTTCAGGTGGCCCCGTGGGCTCCAGAGGCCCCACATCACGGGCCCGGTGGCTCCCTCTCAGCCACCAGCACCCCACGAAGTGTAGGTGGGACGTGAAGATTCCTGATGAGCCCAGAGAAGCCGGAGGGTGGCCCCTGGGCCACTCCGAACCCGTCTTCTGTCTTGGGGCTTTTCCGCTAGGCCTCAGGGACCTAGAGCTGCAGCTCCCTGAGAGAGCAGGGAGCAAGACGGCAGTCGGGAAAAATCCTATGAGAAAGGACACATTTCAATAAAAGGTGTTAAGAGATAAAGCAGAGATGCACTTTTAAACATTTCTCACTTGTTTTCCTAAAGGTCTCCACGACGGGCTTGTAGAAGAGAGGACGGTGCGCTTTAGAAAGGTGATTTTGATGATCTCCTGAGTAGCACCCTGGCCCCCCGCAGCCCACCCCCATTTATGGAGGTGGCTTTTCCAGCCCCCACTGGCGGCCCATCCGCCAGGGCAGTGACCGGGGGACCAGGTTTCACAGGTGGGCGACCCGGACACGCGCGGAGCCGCCCGGCCTCCCCAGGCTCATCACGCTTACCCGACGCCGGCCCCTTCGGTTCAGGGGCTGCAGAGCTTCTGTTCCCAGCAGAGGCAAAGGAACCAAAGAAATATTTGCAAAAAGCTGAGTTTAGTAAATATTTTATACCCGCTAATGCGATGGCTCAAAATGATGCGCAGGCTTGGCCCAGGGGTGGGGAGCACATGCCACGAAACGTGAAGAGGGTCCCCAGGGGGTCCCCGCCAGTGGCGAGCTAAACTCGCCCCCCCCAATTCTCAGTGTGCCGGCGAGGACTCACTCACCCCAGATACCCGCTGTGCCCCCTCGATGGCCTTCAGACACTGTCTTGGCTTCCAGGAGAGGCTAAAAGGAGCAGAACATGAAGTCCCGGGGCCCGGGGCCCTGCCTAAGAGGGGGAACGCTCCCTGAGTTCCCTGAGTTAACGTGGCTCTCAAACTGGGGTCCCTGGAGCAAAGGCCAGATGAAATGTGGAATCTTGGGCCGCACCCAAGACACCACGGAGTGAGGTGCTCTGGGCACAGGACCCCACGACTGGGCTGACCAATCCCTCCAGGAGACTCAGACACAAGATCAGCGCCGGGCGCTGGGGGAAGGGGGGCCAGCGGGTCCCGGGTGAGAGTGGCGGGGGTTCCCAGCTGGCGGCCGCCATGGCTGCTGCATGGCTACGAGTGTATTTCATAGCTGGGGGGGGGGGGGGCACATGCACCCCCCCATCCCCAGCAGAGGGGGTTTGGGAAGGAGCCAAGGGATTGTGGCCACTCAGAGCTGGGTGGCACCAAAACTGCTAATCTGGGAGCCCCCCACTGCCCTTCCCCACGGCCGGGGGCCTGGAATCTTGGGTGGGGCCGGGCATGTGGGGACTAAGCAGAAAGGCAGGAGCCCCGCTACAGTCGAGGGAAGGAGAGAGCCGAGTCCACCCCCCACCGGCCTGCCAGGGCACCCACACTGGGCTGTGTCCCTTCTGTGACACTGTCCTGGCCTGACCTTTCAGGCAGGAGTCCCTTTCCTCAGCAGGAAGCAGGAGCGGCCAGAGGCGGGGGAGGTGGGAGGGGCAGGGGGTCTGCAGCAGAGGGACAGCAGCCCAGCAAGAAGCCTCCACACGCCCCGCCTGGCCCCAGGCCCCCCTGCCCATGGGCCCCATCTCAGGGGGCTCCGCCACGCCCCCCCAGGACTCCGAGCTGGCGTGTCCCCGAGGGAGGGGCCTTCCTTGCCGACAGAGGCTTCCCTCCCAGGCAGGTCGGAGTAAAGCCCAGAGGAGGGAGCCTGAGGCCCAAGGCTAACAGGGAGCTGGGGAAAGGGCCTGACCCCGTCGTGCGTCCCTCCCTGGAGGCTTCACACCAGAAAGTTCCTCTATCAGCTAGATGAGTCCGTTGGTGCCAGGGGAAGAGAGAAGCTCTCCTGGGCCTGGTGAGAAGGGGGCGGGTGGTGGGTGTTCTGCTTCCTTCTGGAGGGCCCCGAGGAGAGGGGACATGGCCTGGGGGAGGGCAGGGATGATGTCAGGAACAGCAGGACCCCAGGAGGGACGCGGAGTTGAGGGGGAGGGCAGGGTGCAGCGGGGGGAGGGGAGGGCTGGCACAGATGCCGGCAGATGTCTCAGGTGCCGCCGTGGGGTGCCGTAGGAGGTGCCCCGACTCTCCCTCCTGAGGATCAGCGGCCAAAGCCATTAGCCATGAAAATGAAATGGAAGAGAAGGGCCTGGTCAGCAATCAAGAGCAGGTTAAGCAGGTCGGGCAGGAGAGGACCCAGCAGAGGACGCCAGGGTCCAGCCATGGACGTCTCAGAATCTCTCCTGCCCCCACCGGGGCCCTGCTCTCACCACCACAGTCGGGCTCAGTGTGGCCCAAGAGAACCGTGGGGGCTCCCAGGGGCGGCTGTGCGGACAGCACCAAGGGAAGGCGGTCCCCAGGGGGCTGGGGGTCCCCAGGGGTCGCTGCAGCAGCACAGGGGGTGGGAGTCCAGGGGGCATGGCTCAGAGGACATGGGAGGCCCAGGGCAGGGGAGGAGCGGAGGAATCAGGCTCAGAAAGGCAGGGCCAGGTCACTGCAAGGGCCGGTGAGCCCGCCTTCCCATCTGAACTCGCCCCCTGTGCCTGAGACTCAGAACGTGCGAGAGGTGTGCAGGAGCCTGCTTCGGGGGCAGTCCCACCGTCGCCGAGAGCGGTAGCCCCCACCAGGGCAGGGGTGGAACCCCCATCCCGCACTTCCACTCCCGCAAGTTCGAGGACACGAGTGCTATATGGTCTCAAGCAGGCCACTGGACCTCTCTGGGCCCCCTCAGAGGCATCTACGAAATCAGTGGTGTAGACGGAGGGCTTGTGCAAAGCCCGGCCATAGCGCCGACGCGGCTGGCCTGGCCAAGGGTGCACAATCTGTTCACAGGGAACAGCGACGACCCTCCTGAGCCAGTGAGAGCCCCTCCTGGATTTCTAGGTCTCAGCAAAAAGCACATGTCCCATGAAGGAGAGGCAGAGGACAACCACGCTGGGGCAGCGGACCACACGCCTCCATCTCTCCATCGCTGACCCGGGGTCCTGGTCCCCTTTCCCCAGGCCCCTCCAAGATCTGGGCAGCACCTGCAGGTCTCCGTCCCATGAGGCATGGACCTGGGTCAGGGGCCAGCCCCCTGCAAGGACTTTACAGAAGCTCTGGGCCACTCTGTCCTCGCCTTGAAACAGGAACGAACAGCAGAAGAGCCCAGGAAAGGGCGGAGTCCCTGTGTGCCTCAGTTTCCCCCATGTGCAGCGCAAGGCAGCATGGAGTCAGCCTTACCCTGAGAAGGAGCCTGGCACTTCCAGGATATCAACAAGGAGCTTCACCATCATCTGTGGACCCCAAAGAAGGACCCAGATAATAGACCTGCACCAGGACACGGGCTTCAGCAGGACCTGGGCTGAGACTGGAACCCGCGGGACACTCGGTGCCGCCCTGCGCGGGGACAACGCACGTCTCTGCAGAGGGGTCCATGCATAGAACAACGCAACAGGTGTTCAAGTGAAAGTCTGCACACACACGTTCACAGCCTCATGCTTGACAGGAGTGGAAAGGCAGAAGCAGTCCAGATAGGCGTCGAGGCGCAAAAGAAGATGCGAAATGTGGCCCGGCCACACCGTGGACTGTTCCTCAGCCATGCAAAGGCACGGACTCGGACACGTCCTGCAACACGGATGGGCCCGGAGAACACGGCGCCCCGAGGGCACAACCAGACCACACGCTGGACGATTCCATCCACCTGAAACGTCCCGGGCGGGCGGCTCCAGAGGCAGAGGGAAGGCTGGTGGCCGCCAGGGGTGGCCGCTGAGGCCATTCCAGAAGTAGACAGCGGGGGTGCTGGCAGACACAGCCAGGCACGAGAGGCCGCGGACTTTACCATGGTTTGTCTAACGTACGCGGGTTCCACCCCAACGAAATGAAATGAAGACCACAACGCGGTAAGAAAGCGGGCTCCGGCTGGGTGCAGGACGGGGGTCTCAAGGCTACCATCGGGGAACGGTCCCAGCGACCCCACGAAGCACAGATGTTACTGCCTCTCTTTCACACGTAAAGGAATCGAAGCCCAGAGAGGGTGAGCGACCTGTCCCAGGCCACCCACCACTACGGGATGTAGTAGGATTTGCTCCAGGAGAGATGAGTTGGGGGAGGAGCCTAGGGAAGACGGTGGCGGGACACGGGCAAGGGACGGAGGGCGACCTCCAGCGGCTGAAGTGTGGGCGGAGAGCGACCTACGGCGGCGGCCCGGCCCTGAGCCCGCACTGGGGCAGACACCGGGATCACACTCTACCCGGCGTCCTGGGGACCTTCTGGAAGGTGACCTGGAGCCTGTCACACCCCCTCCTCCACCCTGACACCCCCATGCCCCGACTCGGTCCCTTCCTTTCTGCCTGGAGCAGGGGAATGGCCCCCCTGGACAGAGCTGTCCCCGGGACCAGGAAACCCCCAGCACCCAGTCCACACCAAGCTCTGTGGGGACAGCCATGCGTGGCACTCTGTCAGCAAAGGTTTTGCTTTGTAACTGGTCAGAAAGAAAGGAAGAAGGAAGAGAGGGAGGAAGAAAAAGAAAAAGGTGTTTTCTAGCGTCATTAGCAACAGAAGAACACACAGGATCAATTCTCCCAACCCCCTCAGGCCTAGGACACAGCCATGGCGCCCCGCACAGGGGTCTGAGGACTGACATCACAGCGGGGGACCCCACAGCCTCCCTGGGATGCCCAGAGTGCTCACGCCCCCCACAGGGGCGCGGACCACCCCCCCACCTCCTGCCCTAGACTCCCTCTGCCCACCTGCCTGCCCTTGTCCCACCCTGAAGCCTGCATGGGCTCAGCCACCCTGTCCTCTGCGAAGCAGGGCTGACCCCCCACCGGGGTGACCCTCCCTCCCCAGTGGACCCCTCGTCCACGGTAGTGGGCTGACTGTTGACGACAAGGGAGTGCTTGTCGTCTGCCTGTGCCAGGAGCCCCCGGGCTTCACCTAGTGCCAGGTGCTCTACCTGGGCACCCCCGGACCCTCGGGAAATGCTCGGGAATCCCTCCAGCTCTGTGAGCTCCGGCCCGGTGCCGGCTGCGGGGGAGGGGGCTACAAGACCCCTGAGCAGCCCTAGGCAGGAACACCCAGCCCAGAGCTCTGGGACAGAAGGGACCCTGCAGAACACAAGCAGGCCTGGGCCTCCTCCCAATTCGGCCCCAGGTGGACAAGCAAAGCCCCACCAGGGGCCTGGAGCAGATGGGGCAGGCTCCGGAGCCCTGCCCGGCCCACCATCTGTCCTGAGAGTCGGCCCATCTGCCCGGGCAGCCCCCCCGCCCAGCCCACCATCTGCCGGCCTGCTAGGCCCTCCTCCTGGCTCCTCCGGGGCCCTCGGGAAGCGATGGGGCAGGAGCCAGAGCCCGGACCTGGCTGCCTCGGCCCGACCCCATCTGGCACCCCTGAGGGGAAGGGACCAGCAAGATCCCAGCCAGGGCAGGGCAGCCTCCCTGGAGGCTGCTCCATGACGGGGGGTGACAGGAGAAGGACAGGAGGGCCTCGCCCCTGGAGGAGGCAGCAGCCACACCCCTCCTCTCCCCGCAGGGCCTGGCGTCCCTGCTGAAAAGGCCTCGACCGGCCCCTTGTCCAGGCCTTCCCTGCCCACCCGGCTTGCCCACTCCACCCCTGCCCGGCAGCTCCTCCGGGGTCCCTGGAAGCTGGCCAGCCCCTCCCCCTCCCTGAGAAAGGAGAAGAGAAATCTCCCCCAGACCTCCGAGGACCGGCTGGTGAGGGCGGACCGGACTGGAAAGCCCTGCTCTGCCTCTAAGGCCCGGCAGCCAGGCCCCCGTGTCGGCGACCCCA
The DNA here is from genome assembly GCF_022355385.1 of Mustela nigripes. Lineage (NCBI taxonomy): Eukaryota > Metazoa > Chordata > Mammalia > Carnivora > Mustelidae > Mustela > Mustela nigripes. The sequence continues at coordinate 2,540,849 of NC_081572.1, read as the reverse complement.
AATCCCCCTGCGGCTCGCTCCCGAGGAGCCCAGTGCCGAGAGGGCCAGGCCTGCCTTCGGCGGGTCACCTCGGGTGCGGGGCCTCGCGGGCCCTAGGGGGCAGTGGCTGAGTCGTGGTGACAAACGCACCCAAGAGGTCATGCAGTGCGGCCTCGGACCCTCGCTCTGCTTTGGGCCCTTTGCTCATGAAACCCCCTGGCTCCCCACGTCCTCCCTGGATCCCCTCACAATGTGACATGATCACTCGGCCACAGAAGAAGTGTGGGGCGCGTGAGATCTACCTGGTGAGGGGGGAGGGACAGAAGGGCCGGCGGGGATAAGGCAGGGCACGGCGGCCTACCAGGGCCTCTGGCTTCTTCCTGGACGGTCAGACAGGGAAGCAGGTCCACGGTGCAGCCCAGCAGGGGGTCAGTCCCTCGTCTGGTCCCACAGCACCCCCCACTCCCCATCCTGCCCTCAGAGCCCCAGGATGGCCCCCAGCAGCGAAGGGGGCGAGGGGCTGGAACACAGGAGCCCCCAGCTGCCCCTGCAGCCCCCTCCCTCCCCAGGACCAAGCAGCCGATCGGGACGTGCCCCACCTTCCATCCATCAAGACCGCCAAGCGGGACCCTGGGAAGAGCTTCCTTTTGCCACGGGAGTGGGGGTGATGCCTGAGCTAGACCCAGAGAGATTTAAGAGGCGCAGCGATCACACAATGTGTGGACCTTGTTGGGAACCCAGTTTAAACAAACCAGCGGCAAAAAGATACTTCCGAGGCCATCTGAGACGTCAGTTACAGTTACAGACGAGGCCTTAGCCCATAGGGAGGGATTCTGCTGATTTTGATACTGTGTTACCAGAGCTGTAATTACGTCACGGAGGATGCCTTCCCAGTGACCCGCCACTCACCAGGCCCCCTGGAGCCAGGGACCCCCCTTCCTGCCGTCCACCACACTAGTCCACCCCCCCGCCATTTCCATCCGGGGCAGGAAGCTGGAACCCCAGGTGCACCCACCAGCTGGCCTCCTCACTCCGCGACAGCCACCTGCCCTCCCGGCCTCAGCTGGCTGGCCAACAGACACCGGTTCTCCTTGTAGGAGCAGGCGGAGGAGACCCCCGGCAGCAGGGCTCTGCGGCTGTCACCATGGCCGGCACAAGCGCGCTGGGGTTGGGAACTGCACCAGCAAACCCACATCCACGCACCCTGGGGGGACACGGGGGGACTCTGTCCTCCCTTGGCCCCAGGGCCTGGACAGGAGCAGCGGGCCTTGGAGCCAAGCGGGTTCAAAGTGGGGGAGGCCCCAGCAGCACAGAGCGTGAAGCGGCAGATCGGTGGCTGGACGGCGCCACCTGGTGTCCGTCTCGGAGACTACAGGGCCCGGGGACCTTTTTGTTCCTGATCTGTGGTTTTCCCGTGAGGGATTTCTTTCCCTCTTCCCGGCAGGGCTCCGTGACTATCAGAACGCACTGCCCTCTCATCGGATTCTGCTTAGATATGGCTACTTATCAGAGGGCCCAACCCCGGCACTTCAAACAAGACAGGACAATAAACCCTCCGACAGTCCCCAGGGAGCCTCCGGCACGCCAGCCCCCGGGTCACCGGCCGCCCCAGGGAGTCCCCCTTCCTCCTGTTCCTGGTGTGCCACCTCCGAGCGGGGAGAATCAGAAATCCCCGGCCAACGACGGACAGATCAAGGCTAAAGTAAAGACTATTGGTTAAAACATGCTAAATACATAAATATGTAGAAAAAGAGAAAACAAAATCTCCCTAGAAATCCCCTGGACGTAATAGCCCCCCCCTACTTTGGAAAGTGTTCGTGGAAAGAAGCGAACTAAGGCTCTTCCTTGTTGAGCGGCGTCCCAGGGTAATCTGCAAGGCCAGCGGAAGGGGACAGTTTGGTTTGATTAACGGGAGGATTCTAGCTCCTGGCGGCAGATAGATGATGCCATTCGGAAATCGCCATTTTGCAAGCTCTCGTGACCTAGTTATTTCTTGCAACGGCCATGGGCGGATGAGACCATGGATGAGAGGCGTCAGCCAAGAGCCGGGGCGCGCCCGTCGGACGGGCGGACCAGCATCGCAGGTGAGCCTCAGAGGGAGACGCGCGCCTGCCCGGGAAGGGGTCTGGCAGAGAGACGAGCCTGCGTCCCATTAGGTTTCCCAGCTAGACTTCTGTTTCCAGGAGAGAGGGGGACAAAGCGACGCCTCAGGCGGCGATCAGCTCAGTGGGATGGAGAAGGGGCAGACGCCGGCCGGACAGCGGATCCGGCTTCCACAAGTCACGGCAGAAGGGAAACTGGTGGGGAGGGCGGTGATGCCTGAGCTAGACCCAGAGAGATTTAAGAGGCCCAGCAATCACACTTAAGGTGTGGACCTTGTTGGGAACCCAGTTTAAACAAACCAGCAGCAAAAAGATACTTCCAAGGCCATCTGAGACGTCAGTTACAGTTACAGACGAGGCCTTAGCCCATAGGGAGGAATCCCTGCTGATTTTGATACTGTGTTACCAGAGCTGTAATTACAACAGGAAGTTTCCGCATTTGGAGGAGCAAAACCACAGACTGTCCAATCGGGGTTGGAGGATACCTCAAACCCAGAGAACAGCAAAGCTCAAGAAGACAATAAAGCAAACGTGACCATCAGTGACCGTCCCATCAGGGTGACCTTGCGCAGGAGAGCATACTATCTGTCTCCTGGGGATTATGAAATCTTCCATTATACAAATTTTTTAAAAGACATGTCCTGCCTCCTGCAAACTTCACCCAACATGAACGTCCTGGTAGAAGCATCATCACAGAAGCTGACCCATCCTGCATCCTGGACCCCCGTCTCCTCTCTTTCTCAGGGGCCTGTCTTGGGGAGGGAACATCTCTGGCATCATAGTTTACAGTCCGTGTGTCCCTGAGTCCGTAGGGCTCCTGCAACGGGGCTGGGCCCCTGGGTGGAGTCCCCGTCCCGTCCCCACAAGCTCCAGCACCCCGGGTCCCTGAGCAGCCCGCGCCAGCTGTTCGTCCCTGGTGATAAGGATTTGATGATTCCGCACCACCTTATCCTTCCCAGAAACCAGCTTAGATATGGTTGGTTAAAAAAAAAAATTTCTCAGCTGGCAAAGCACTTTCTCTAGCCACCAAGACCCTCTGTCCTTCCGCCCACCAAGGCGAGCCATCAATATCCCTGAGAGCAAAGATACACCACCCCTTCCACAGGCCAGGGGGCTTCACAGCTGTGCCCCCAAGCAGGGGCCTCCAAGGGTCACTCCTCCCCCGCCTACTCTCAGACCCCAACCAACCTGTCCGGGAGGGTCCTGGGTTTCAGATCTCCATCTATGCCCCCAGCCTTCAGTAAGCACCTCTCCCATTGCCTGTCACACAGCAGGTGCCCCCACTCCCGTCTGCTGACCAGTGTGACAGGCTGAGATGGAGGGTCACGGAGACACATGTAAATTAAGGTGTCCTGCTGTGGCCGCATTTCAGGGGACGCAAGGCCTCCAGTGAGATTTCCTGAACCTTCCCCTGGAGGGTCTCCGCCGCTGGAGCATGCTCTCTCTCCTGCCCTCCCTCGGACCCGGGCCAGGTGGGTCACGGTGGCCGACAGTGTGGTTCTTGACTTCGGCCCTGCACACTTCCCCTGGCCACCGGGAGGGGGACTCTGTGACGACAGCAGCACCCACGTAAAGGGGGTTCTCTGCCTGAAGACCTTTTCTGCCCAAGAAGGACACCATCCTCCCCCTAGGTGGGGGCGAGGAGTTGGAGCAGGTGTAGCAGAGACATGTTACCGTCCCTTATCTGCCCGAGCGAGGCCAAAGGTAGTCCCTTATCTGCCTGACATGCCCCTTCTTCATTATCTGGGCACACAGCACCTGAGCGGCTATAAAACAGCTGGTTCTGGAGATAGCAGGTGCTCTGAGCTCCCCGAGGGAAGATCCCGCGACAGTGGCCCTGATGGACCCAGATGCCGTCTGTCTTCTTCCTGCTGCCTGGCGTCAGGAAGGGCCCTGGTCAGGCCTGGCCCTCGGGCAAAGTCAGCACCACCACACCCCCCACCAGGTGGTCGGCCTTGTGTCGGGAGCCAGTGGAGGGACGGGCACCCCTTATACTGTGAAGACAGCCCCAGACACAGCCCCTGGCCCACCCGCCCACCGAGGGCTGCGGGCCCCTCCACACCACCACCCGCCCCCAGAGCTACGGGCCCCTCCACACCCCTGCGCAGCACAGCTCAGCTGCTAGGACAAGATGGAAAGCCTTGAAGCCAGCACACACCCAGCACACCCCAGACACCCCACACACTTTGGAGAGGTTCCAAGCCTGAGTTCTCCTGGAGACCGCAGCTGGGGCCAGAGGCCCAGACTAGCTGGAGCTCTGAGGAGAAAGCAGAGGGAAAGATTGAAGCCTGAAACACCTAGGGGACAATGACAAAGTTCCAGGAGAAAAAAACCCTCATGGACTAGCTGTAGGGGAGTCGAGCTTGCAAGGGGGTGGCAGCCGGCAGCGGGCTTCCCCTGGGGGCGCTGGGGAGGGCTCAGCCACAGACGGAACCAAGGGGGTGACCAGCCTGAGCCAAGGCCAGGAAGAGGAGGGTCCTGGACACACCATCCCCTGCCTCAAGACACACGCAGAGTCAGGGTCACGGGGGGATCGAGGTGGGAAGGCAGGAGTGTCCCCTCAGGTCCCCTCGCTCTGGTCCCCTCTGCCTTCCTGCACCAGCCGGCTGACAGTGCTGCTGACTTCCCCACCCACACAGCCCCGCCTTGTCCTCCAGGGGTCAAGGTCCCTGAGAGGGTGGGGAAGTGCCCACCCAGGCCCTGGCTGCCCAGGAAGAAAGCTCATGCTCCAAGGACAGACACCGCGATGCTGAACCCCTCGTTTCTCGTCTCCCTCCTTGTGATGGACCTGCTGGGGTCTGCTGGCACCGAGCGGGGGAGGGAAGCAGGACAGGCCAAGGAGGACTCCCCGGCGCAGATTCTCAGGGTGGGGGCACACTACAGGCCACAGACCCCCCAGCTCTCTCTCCACAGCCCAGCGAGCCTAGCATGACCCGGGGTGGGGCTGAGCTCCGGGGCACCTCCCCTCTCCTCCCCAACGCAGCCCTTACGGAAAAGTCCACAGATCCAGATGAACCAGCAGGGGCAGAGGCACTACTGGAAAGTGTGGCTGGAGGGGGAACCTCCATCCCAACGAGCAGCAGAGGCCGCCAAGACCTACAGCTGGCAGAAGCAGGAGAGCTGGGCCGGGGCCACCTGCCCGAGGCCTGAGACCCCACGCGCATCTTTCCCAAGCAACTAAGTCCTTCCCTGCTCACCTGTCCTCAGTGGGGACGCAGGGCCTGTGCCTCTTGGGCTAGGGACCTGGGGCCCACCCTTCACCGCCCAGGTGCCAGAGGCAGGAAGGGCTTGGCTGATCCAAGCAAAGCGCAGACTCAGCCCCTGCCCAACCTCCCCAGCCAGGCTGGCTCCCCAGTCGTGGTCAGCGCCCACCCAGCCCCTCTGGGGTCCTCCAAGCCAGGCTGGCAGTGAGGGGAGGGGTCTCCTCCAAACTGATCCAGAAAGTGGGCTGCTTAAACAAGCAGGTGCCGTCGGGCACCAACCAGAAGCACAGGAAGGGCCACACAGAGCCACACACCCTGCCAGAGGCCCCCCTGCCCCCCACCAACCTCCGGGACGCCTCCCCAGGCCCCTGCATGGAGGTCCCAGAGGCGAGTCTGGGCGTCCGGCCAGCCCAGCCCCTGACCAGCTCTCCAAGGTGAGCAGACCTCGCGCTCTCCGGACCTGGGAGTCATTGTCCTGTGACGGCAGCTGGTGTCCCTGAGCAAATGGTGGAGAGCGGTACTCAGTGAGGAGCACGCCGGGGACAACGGACGGAGGGCAAGAGGAAGCCGGGAGAAGGTGAGCGTAAGGACGGGCACCAAGATGTCGGGCAGGAGAGCCGATGGGGGGAGCAGGGTGGGAGGGTGACAGGGTGATGCCCTGGATGGCCCAAGCAGGGTGGTGGCCCCAAAGAACGGCCGGCGCCGCTCAGGAGCAGCCACCGAGCCTCCTCCTGCAGCCCCCAGGGGAGATCACCGGCCCTGGGAGCCTGCCCGGGGCGTGGGGTCCAGGGCACAGCCCCCCGCCCAGCCAGGTGGGGAGGAGGTAGTGACGGGTATGGAGGGTGGGGGACCCCCGACCCCCGAACTGGCCTAAATTCAGGGCCTTGTGGCTGTGGACCGTCTCGCAAAGGCCACTGGTGGGCAGCCAGAGGTCCCAGGCCCGCGAGGCTCAGCAGACTCTCCGAGCTCAGCTCGGGGGCCCTGCTGGCTAGAATCCCCACACCCCACGCCCGCACCCCAGCCCCCACGGGCAGCGAGTGCCCCGCACTGGCCACTGAGAATGTTCCGTTCAGCAGCTCATCACTCACTAAGCACTAAGAGGAAGACAAAATCAAAACTAACCTTTAGGGGCGCCTGGGTGGCTCCGCGGTTAAGCAGCTGCCTTCAACTCAGGTCCTGATCTCAGGGTCCTGGGATCCAGCCCCGCACTGGGCTCCCTGTGCAGCACAGAGTCTCCTTCTCCCTCTGCCTGCCCCTCCCCACTGCTTGTGCGCACGCGCTCTCTCTCTGAAAAATAAATATTTCAAAATAAAACTAACTTTTCTGTCACACTCGACCCACACGTAAGTGGACGTTCATGATGCTCGAGGAAAAAGACCCCTAGCCGCTGTCCCTCCGGTCGTGAGCTTTAAAATTATGCTTATTTCCCTGTACAGGCTCGTCTGTATGTTCCAAGTGTTCCGAAATGAGCATGAACCACTTCCAAAATTATCTTCCTAGTTACCACTAAGATTCTAAAACTATTTTACTTATTTGTAAAACAGGGGTGGGAGCGGATAGAGGTTTTCCGGCCTGGCCTCCACCGGTGGTGGGGCGGGAGGGGGGAGGTGGGGACCCCCATCCTTCTCCTCATCAGGAAACCCCTGACACAGCAGCTCCCGCTGGGACTGTCCACCGACCAGGCAGCATCTGGAATTCTCCAGCCGAGTGCTGAATCCCCCTTAATATTCTTGGCATCTCAGAAAGGCCCCAGGGTTCCAGGGCCTTTTTATGTTTTTAGATTTTACTTGTAGTAAAATACCCAGGAGATCTGCATTCACGCTCTTGTGCACGGGACCTGCGGAACTTTGTCATCGCCCCAAAGTGAAACTCTGTCCCTATTAGACACTAACTGCCCTTCCTCTGACCCCTCACGCCCCCCACCCTACACTCTGGGTATGACGACTCCAGGAAGCTCCCAGAAACGGAACCCTACACTCTCTGCCCTTTCGCAACTGGCTGACTCCACCTGGCTCCATGTTCCCCATGCCCATGCACAGGGCGACAGGTGTCCGGACACCCCTCCCATCTAAGGCGGCGTGACATTCCACTGCGGGGACAGACCCTCATCCGACGACAGACTCCCAGCCTGCCTCCGTGTTTTAGCTCCTGTGAATCACCACTATGAACACGAGTGTGCCAAGGTCAGCTCTGGTCCCCCATTCGGGGAGCCAACCTCCGTCCCTCCTCCACGCCTCAGTGGTGGGGAAAGCAGACCCACAAACTCGGAATTTACACAGGTGACAAGCGGTTCCACAGAAGAATTGTCAAGGTCCCCGGCTCTGCCTGGAGCCACGGGGAACAGCTCCCAAGTTGGGGGCAGAACCTTCCTCCAGCTTGGGAAGGAGATGGTGGCTCTGGGGAAAGAGACCGATGCAGGGGTCCCCCGACACGGGAGACCCAGGGGACCCGCGGGGTCCAAGCGCCCAGGCCCGGGAAGCCCCACCTGAGAATCTGGGTTTTGTCCTTCCGTGATGGAATCAGGAGAGGGACGGGAACAGTCTCGCTTTTATAAAATGTGGGTGGAATTGGAGTATTTTTCCAGGAGAAAGCCCCAAAAAGGCCTGATCCATTAAACTTCGAGGCTGTGCCACTCGGGGGGCAGAGACGCGGGGGCCAGCGGGCATCCCTCCGGCCCTCCGGCCCCCCCGCCGCTCCCACTCGGTCCGCCTCCCTTCTGCCCTGGTGGTCTGCTCTCCTCAGGGACCTCGCCCCGCAGGGCCATCCCTACCCTGGGACAGCAGGCCCCAGCACGCCCGCCCCCGACCTCAGGACCCCGTCTCCCCGCACGCCCGGAGGGAGGCCAGGGAGGAGGGAAGGGCAGCGAGGGAGGGAGCCCCGGGAGTCCCCAGAGAGTCCTGCGAACCCACAGCACATAATCCTGTTAAAATATTAATCCTCATTTAGCCGGAGGCGAGGTGGCGGCGGCGATAAAGCTCCTGAGCAGGAGGGAAAGGCAGCAGCTCCTGCGAGAGTGGACGGTCGTGCTGATGACCTGCGGTCGTGAGGTCGGGCCTGGCGTCGGGAACAACCAGCAGCAGGCAGGTCCCCGTCGCAGTGGGCAAGGGAGTCACCGCTGCCCACAACAGCAGAGGGAGGGTGTTCACTCGGGGGGGGGGGGCTGCTTCCCTCAGCTCCTTCTTGGGTGGAATTGGAGCCGCTGGACAGCTGGACACTGGACAGCTGTGGCCCTTTGAGAACGGCCAGCCTCAGGCCACTGTCTCTCCCCACAGGAACACTACCGTGGCCAAAAAGATCATGATGCCTCCCGGCGGTTCACCTGCCGAGCCCAGGCCTGTCTGCGTGTGGCTCCTGATGGCTCCCCACGGCCCCCCAGACACCTGTCCCAGGCTCTACGGCTCAGGCCTCCCAGGGACACAGGGATGAAGCTCCTCGGCCAGCCCCCAGCCAGGGGTTCCCAGGGACCCCCTCCCAAGGCGGCTGGCATGGCAACGGCGGCATCAGGGTCCCTGTCAGGAAAGGGTCATCTGCCACGCCCGCAAGTCAAAGTGTTTGTTTACTTCCATGCTGATGGCAACGCTCCTCTCCATGAAACTGTGTTGGCAACACCACAGCCTTCGCTCCAAAGGGGCATGGACAGGGCACTGGGAGAGGCCCACCAGACCCAAGTTTGCCACCTGTCACCGTGGACATGGGGAGCGTAGGGGACCAGGACTTCCACACGCCTTCAACAGAGGGGATGGCCTCCGGCCGGAGCACCTGCTCCCGTGTCCAGCCCCCTGGCCGGGGTGTCGGGGGCTCCCTGGCAGGCCGCACCTGCCCAGGACTATCCTGGTTTGGAGACATCACTCTTCTGCTCACGCCACCCACACCACCTTCCTGCCTACTGCGTGCCGGGCACCGTACCAGGAGATGGTACGGCCAGAAACAAGGGCACTGTCACTTGTCACACCCAACTCTTGGTCTCTAATATCAGTGCCAAGAAAAGGAACCAGGGTCCTTGAGAAACGCCTGATTCCAGGGCTGGGGCGGCAAACACGGGACGGGAGCCTGGACACCCTCTGGTCCTGGAGGACAAGGATGGGCTTGAGGATACAGAGCGCCGGGCGCGACAAGGGACCCGGGAGCCCACAGAAAGAGCTCCCGGTGGCCAAAGAGGAAGCAGTTAGAGCAAGGGGATGGACAGGGAGCCGCGGGCTATAATCCCCGCTGCGGAAGAGACACCCGTGAGCCCGCGCTGGCATCACTCGCTGAACGGATGGGCCAGCCGGGAGAAGAGACGAGTCTCCCGCTCAGAACTCCAAACAACCGGTGTAGACCCTCTGTCCCCACAGATGTGGGGCACGACCCCTCGCCCCCAAAGTGTGCGGGGCACACGGTGACCTTCCTTCCAAAGAACAGAGCGCGAGAAAGGAGAACCGTCCTGCGGAGATACCCGGAGACACGATCGTGGTTAAAAGTTCATGCTGCAGCGATGAGTCACGGTGATAGGACGTACCTCTGATATGATATAATGGCAGCGACACTTTATCTCTGTGACCCTCTCCCTGAGCCCCATAACCCCCGTGTAATCAATGGAAAGAGAACAGATAATGCCAAAGGAGGGACACTCTACAGAACGCCTGACCAGCACTTCTCCAAACCGTCCATGTCATCAAAAACAAGCAGAGTCGCAGGGACGATCACACCCAGAGGGACACGGTGATGACCTAACAGGACCCTGGAACAGGGCCAGGGCGCAGGGCAGGCACAGAGTAACCTGAGCCTAACGAGGACTTGTCAACATCGAACCGGACAATGGCTTACCCACCCGCTCGCGCCGCCATGCAAACACCGTGCGTGTCACCAGCGCAGGAAACCAGGCGGGCGGTGGGCGGGAACTCGACCATCTCCGCGATGTTTCCACAAGCCTCAGCTTGTCGACAAATAAAGAGTTTCGTTTTAAAAAATGTTCTCCCTAACCAAAGTACGGTAGATGTTTGCACAAATTCTCCTTCTAAGCAGCATGTTTACTTGTCCGACAAGTACCGGGTGAAGCCTGCTGCGGGCCGGTCCTCATGCCAGGCTCTGGGGACGCGACGTGAACAGTATGACAAGCCCCGTCTTCGGGGAGTGTTGGGTCTACTCAACTACCTGAAGAATGACCCGTGTGCGAGAGGGCGGCGGAAGTTACGAGTGACAAACAGAAACGACAAATGCCTGCGAAAAACAGATTCCAGAGTGCGGATTCCAAAACACACACATTACAAAATACACACAGAACCCATGAGGCCCCAGAATGCGATGGCCGCTTGGACCCGCCGCTCGACGGTCGGAGAGATGGACACTCTGCCCGTGGGGAGCAGAGCTAAGGTGGGGCGTGGAACATCTCCGAGCCTCTCTGAGGTGCGCTTTCAGACCTCACTGTATGTTAAGGATGCAAAAGGAATAAAAAAAAAACCCAATGGACACCGTGGGGCAGAGGAGATGGGACAGCTTGGGGCCGGTGGGACCAGCGACTCACAGCCTAAGCCGCTCCTGACAGCAAGAGGACTTGTCGCACCAAGCAGCCTCTCCCTCCTCGTCCAGGGCCCTTCCCGGGCAATGCACCCCAAGGAAGTACTGTGAACACAAGGCGGGAGTCGGTGATAGCACCATGGTGACAGCGGCACTGGGTTTAAAAGAAGTCAGCGGGACACCTGGGCGGGGAGGAGGTCAGTGGGTGAAGAGTCTGCCTATGGCTCAGGTCATGATCTCAGGTCTGGGATCAAGTCCTGCATCGGGCTCCCTGCTCCGCGGGGGTCTGCTTCTCCCTCTCCCTCTGCTGCTCCCCTTGGCTGTGCTCTCTCTCTCTCCCAAGCAAATAAATCAAAGAAAAACAAAGTTAACAGCCTCAAAGCCCGACAGGAGGGTCCTCAGCGGCTGCTGCCTTGATGGCATTTGGAGGGTGGTGCAGCCTGGCTCCTCCTCTGTGCCGGGTGCGGGCTCGGCTCCCGCACCCACACCGCGAGCCTATTACCGACTCCGCCTTCCAGAAGCACCCGGAAGCCCGGATGAGCTCGCGGGTGAGCCGGGCCTGGTCCGCGGCCATGCCCCGGCACTGCTGGCTTCGGGCGCGAGTACACCCTCTGCCTGCGGTCGCGCTCTCGGAGGCCACGCGGGGAGAGGGAACCGCCCGGGCAGAGCCTCCCCGGAGGTGCAGGGGGGATGCGCGCTGAGCCGCGGAGGAGGCCGAGGAGAGGCCTTTCCCGCCATCTCCAGGCCGGCCCCAGGCAGGCAGGCGAGGGCAGCAGGACTTGAATCCACAGCCAGGGCCGGGGGGGGGGGGGGGGGGGGGGGCGGTGACACCGTGTCCCCGGGGCCCCGCTCACCCTCACCCCTGCACGCACCTGCTGCCCGGAGCAGCGCTGCCCCACACCCACGCCAGGTCTGGGCACGCGTGCCCGAGCCCGGGTCTGCCCCCGGGCCACGGCGCCGGCCCGACTCCTGTCCTGCCCGCCCCCGCCCCCCGCGGCCTGCCCTCGGGTCCCGCCCGCTCACACCCCGCCAAGCCGCCCGGAGCCCGGGCCCGGCCCCGCGGAGCCCGACGGAAGGAGCAAGGCAGGGTGCGTGCGCGTCTCGCTGCGGGGCTGCCGCCCACGCCATCTAGGACGCCCTCGGGGACCGGCCCTCGGCGCACACACGCGCTGCCCGGGACCCCCTCGCCGTCCAGCCCGGGGCAGGCCCGCAGCGGCAGGCGCCAGAGCCTGGCTGTCGCGTGACATTTTTCTTTCGTCCCATTGGTCAGAATGCGTCACATGACCCAGCCGCGCTGAAGGGGATGCTGGGAAGTGTAGTCTTTATTCTTGGCAGCCATTTTATTCTATACGAACCTACAAAATCCAAGCTCCTCCATGACCTACTCCCTTGCCTCCAGCCCATCCTCCATTTCACCGCCCTTGGGAACCCGGCAGTTCACCTGCACGTCCGCCCCCTACCTGGAAGGCTTCCCTGCCCACTGCTGCCCGCATCCATCCCGCAGGCCTCCTGGGATGTCAGACCCTGGTCCTTGCCCCCAGCACCGGTGTAAACGCGGCCCCGCTGTTCCCTCCCAGAGCACAGCCGTCCGGTCGTTCCCTGAAGCTGGGGCCCTGTGCCGTGGGAGGGAGGGTGAGCACCTCCACGGTCCCGCACCTGCTGTGCCCTGGCCCACCACCTGACAGCCCAGCCCAGCCCAGCCCAGCCCGCTCCACGCTGGTTGTACGAGCCCCGCTGTCCGCCTCTCCCGGGTTCTCAGGGCCCGCTGTGTTTGAGGATTCCTCCCCAGGGTGTGTTTCAGCGGTTTCCGGGGAGGGCCCGAGAATCTGCGCCTGTGGTCCCTGGGCCACACCTCCGAGGAGGCTCTGATGCACTGGGTGGGGCCGAGGAGCTGGGAATCGCGGGATGACCACATCTGCTTGCGGCAGCCGGTGGTAAGGCAGAGCCCCTGTGGGCAGGTTCACAGAGGAATCGGGTCCTACCACCTACTGGCCGCCTCCAGGTGCTTGTTTTGCCCTTCACCGTCCCCCTGGGCTCTGACCTCCAGGTGCACACACAAACCCCATCACCCCGGCTCCTGGGGGAGCAGACCCAGCCCTCCCCCACCTGCAGTCTGGCCCCAAGCCCTTCAGCACAGCACCCCCCCAACACCTGTGGCATCTGTCACTGCCCCAGCAGCCACACTGGTCTGGGCCACCACCCCCTCCTGCCCTCCCTGTGATGGGTTCCACAGCCCACCAGGAGCCAGGACCTGGCCCTGACCCCACTCCCCGGCTTCCTACCGGTGCCATCCTGACTCGTCGCTGGCTGTCACCACCCCTCCCCGGGTACTACCCCTCCCCCAGCCTCACTGTTTTACTCTTTTACTTATTCACTCATCTGTCTCATTCTCTGCTGGGTCCCCCAAATTGAGAACCACGTCTGGCTCACGGAATGTGCTTCGTGGGTTCCGAGAGAGGGAGAAGGACAGAGACAGTGACAGGGGTGGGAGAGGGTGCACCCTGAACTCAGGGGTCCCTTTCCTGTGCACACCCACACCCATGAGCACAGGTAACAAGGGACCCCCCCCCCCTCTTCTGAGCCCCTCACGGATGAAGTCCACAAGTGAGATTACCCACATCTGTGTGGTTCTGAGGTTCCATGGGACCCCGGGAGGCAGGTGTGGTGGTCACTAGGCCGGGCTACCAGGCTGTAGCAAGCCCAGCGCATCCCAGGATGCCCCTTCATGGGCATGGCAGGAGGAGGAGCTCGCCTATGCCCCGGGGCTCCCGTGGACAAAGCCAGGCTTGGGCTGAGCTGCTGGTCCTTGGCTCCCAGGTCCTGGAAAGCCCAACCCAGAGCCTGACTGAGGCAGGCCTGAGATCCAGGCACCCTAGAGCTCTCCCTAACTTAGAAGCTGGAGGGGGCCCCTCCCAGTGCTCTGGGGTCAGGGTGAGCAGGGCACAGAGACCGAGAGTGGCTAGGAGAAGTGGAGTGGGGACCCAGGCCTGTGGGATGGAGTAGCTCCTTCTGCTCTCTAGGCCTCTGGGACTGGTGCCCATCCTCCCCGCAAGGACAGGTGTGCACAGGGGTGGGGAATGGGGGGGGGGGGAGCAGCCAGCCCAGAAGACTCTGCTGGCAATAAAGGCAGATGCCACATGAGGGCTGGGCTAGGGTGGCAGGCACACGGTGACCAGGGCCGTCTCCTGAGAAGCGGATACGTGCATGGCCTCGTGTTCACAGAGGCGCAGGGCAAGACCAGCCCCGCTGACCCTGGGACTTTGCTCCTCATCAGGAACCAACCCGAACATCTTCATGTCGGGGCGCTTGGCTGTCCTGGCCCTGGCTCTGGCCACCCTCCTGGCTCCAGGGGCAGGGGCTCCGCTCAGCAGGAGGGGTTCCCGGAATAAGCTGCTGCTCGTGTCCTTCGACGGTTTCCGCTGGAACTATGACCAGGACGTACACACCCCGAACCTGGACACCATGGCGCTGGAGGGAGTGAAGGCCCGCTACATGACGCCGGCCTTCGTCACCATGACCAGCCCCTGCCACTTCACCCTGGTCACAGGTGAGCGTGCACCTTGGGCCGGGGCCTGGGGACAGGGAGGGGGCTGAGGAGGGAACCCAGTGCCTGCACAGAGCCCAGTCCTCCTTGCACTGCACAGGGACAAAGGGGACAATGCCGTCCTTGGGAGACACAGCACGGCCGGGGGAGGGGGGGGGCATCAGCAAGCCTCACTGATGGCAGGAACTTACACAAGGCATCAAAATGCCCAGTGGTCCCATTTTAAACAGTGACCCCCCAACCAAGGTGTCCACGCAGGAGGGCTTCTGGAGGAAGTGAATGTGGCCGGGCTCCAGACAGGCGGGAGAGACAAACCTGAGGTTCTTGCTGTTCCCACGCTGACCCTGGAGATGCCCTCAAACCACGGCTTTGTTTGGGCTGGACGTCTGGCACGCAGATGTCAGTCTCCCTCGGGAGACTCTGGGGGACCCTATCTGCCACGCCCAGCCTCCGTGGCCCTTCCGTGGCCCGTCTCTCCAGCCCCAGCTGTCTCCTCGTCTGGTGAGGGTATTTGTGCACAGACGCAGGGCCCACGGTGACTCAGACCACCCTCAACCTAATCTAACTCGTCTCATCGGCAATGACCCTATTTCCAAGCAAGGCCCCATGCTGAGGCTCCAGGTGACTGTGACCTTGGGGGGAGACCCGATTCAGTACAGACGTTCATCCACGTGCCAGCGTTCTGTGACCGGGGTCCCCCGCTGCGAGCATCTTCCCGCACGGCACCTGTTTCCTGACTAGATCCCGGAGGGGGGCGCGGGGGGAGGGGCATGCGGCTTAACGTCCCTCCTGCTGTAGCTTTGGGCACGAGTGACCGTGCATCCCACGCACAAAGTGAATTTTATAAAGGAGCTCGTGGATGGAGCTCCGCGTGAGACATTTAACGCCTGGGATTCTGTTTCTGCCTGGGCTGAAAGTGTTCATTAGTTCCCTCCCGATAGCCATCTGGGTCGCTCCCGGTCTTTGCTAAAACCCACGAGGCTACAGATGACATCGGCACACCTGTGTGCACGTTCAGCTGCAGGAGAAGCCGCTGGAAGGGGTCGTGGAAACCCGGGGCTGGAGAGGATGTGTCTGGGACCCCGAACGGGCACTCCCTCCGCCGCCCGCCGCGTATGGGAAAGCCTGCCTGCTTCCCTCCTGCCCCACCACCTCCTACCTCCCCTCTGCCGTCTCCTCCCCACAGGCAAATACATCGAGAACCACGGGGTGGTCCACAACATGTACTACAACACCACCAGCAAGGTGAAGCTGCCCTACCACGCCACCCTCGGCATCCAGAGCTGGTGGGACAATGGCAGCATACCCATCTGGATCACGGCCCAGCGACAGGTAGCGCAGGCCCCGAGCCCACGGTCGGCCGTGGGGGGGGGGGCGGGGGGACAGGGGACGGGAGGACCCGGCCCAGAAAGGCTGTGACCTTGTGAGACCCCCGCCCCACGGTTCTGGGCTGACAGCACAGAGGGCTATTAAGTGGGGCCCCAGGGCAGTGGTTGCGGGTGTGGATAAGCAACTGCCCGTGGGCTCTGGGCTCCGTGGCCCTGCCCAGGCCCCGAGGGGATGGCTCCACCCTCCGGAAGGGAAGGAAAACCGCAGCCCGGGCTCTGGGAGAGGGCGTCCACACAGCAAAGATAAGTTCACTCAACAAAAGGGCATCTCACAGTAAAACAGCTTTCTGCCCTCCCCCTTCGGGGGAACTCCTCTCCGGGCGGCTCCCAGGGGCGAAGGGTCAGTAAAGGGCGGATTGTAGTGCCGAACCCAGGAACCTCTCCATCCTGCAACGCTCTGGGGGATCCCTGGCCCCAGAGGTGTGGCTGCTCGCCCACAAGGTCAAACGCAGGTTTTCAGGATGGCCCCAGAATGAACTTCAGAGCCTACACCCATCCTCTGGGCAGGGCGTCCACTCAGGTCGGGGTCCCTTCGCTCTGGAAGGAGCTACGAGGACGTCAGGCTCACGCTCAAAGTCAGAGCCAAGAGCCAGGCCTGGCATGGTGCCTGGTGGAAACAGAAGGGCAGCTGGGAAGTGGACATGCAGACAGGGCGAACTTGGACCTCTGTGGTTCCAGGGAGAGGGTCCCTAAATAAAGCCGCCATCAATGTATGCAAAGACGGATGGGTGGCCAGGCCGGAAAGGCAAGCGAGGGGACCCAGGTAGAAGGGCCTGGACGAGAATATAGCCGGGAGATGCCAGGCTCCAGGCCAGAAGGGGAGGGCTGTCCGGGCAGCTCCGCCATGGGGACCCAGGGCCATGGTGACAATGAGAACGCTGCATATCTGGGGACATCTTTGTATCCGTTATGTCACTAGTGCTTGGTACCCTGGGCACCCGCTCCCTCCTCTGTAAAATCAGTTTCACCCGTGGGAACCTTAGAGTTAGAAGAGGCCGGTGCCTGCGGCGGGAGCAGGGCTGAGTGAGCGGGCAAGAGGAGAGGCGGCAGGCGGGGGGGGGGGGGGGGGGGGGGGGGGCGGGGGGGGGGGGG
>NC_081572.1:2490721-2523945 GCF_022355385.1 Mustela nigripes | reverse complement strand
GGGGGGGGGGGGGGGGGGGGGGGGGGGGGGGGGGGGGGGGCAGCAGCGACTGCGGCAGGAACCGGTGGGGGCGGGGGACAAGCCCAAGGAGGCCTGTGGCTTTAATGCCCCCTTCCCTGGCAGGGCTTAAAGACGGGCTCCTTCTTCTACCCGGGCGGGAACGTCACCTACCAAGGCACGGCGGTGACCCTGAGCCGGAAGGAAGGCATTCTGCACAACTACAAGGACGAGCAGGAGTGGAGGACCAACATCGACACGGTGATGAAATGGTTCACCGACGAGGGCCTGGACCTGGTCACGCTCTACTTTGGGGAGCCAGACTCCACGGGCCACAAGTACGGCCCCGAGTCCCAGGAGAGGAAGGACATGGTGATGCAGGTGGACAGGACGGTGGGCTACCTTCGGGACAGCATCAGGAGGAGCGGCCTGGAGGGCAGCCTCGATCTGATCATCACATCCGACCACGGCATGACCACCGTCCACAAGCAGGCCCAGGACCTGGTGGAGTTCCACGCGTTCCCCAACTTCACCTTCAAGGACATCGAGTTTGAGCTCCTGGACTACGGGCCCAACGGCATGCTCCTCCCCAAGGAAGGGATGCTGGACAAGGTGTACGAGGTCCTCAAGGATGCCCACCCCAAACTCCACGTCTACAAGAAGGAGTCCTTCCCCAAGTCCCTCCACTACGCCGGGAACCCCAGGATCACCCCACTGCTCATGTACAGTGACCCTGGCTACGTCATCCATGGGGTGAGCTCCTTGCCCGACGCCGGGCCCGGGCAGGCTCCTCCACCGGGCGCCTGGGTCTCTCCCTTGCTGTAAAAAAGCTCCCCCATACCGCTCACGAGTCCCTACTTGGAGAGGCACGGGCCACCAAAGGGACACACCCATCACTGTGCAATCGGTATGACTGTGTGCGCATGTACGTGGGCGTAAACGTGTGAGATCTGTGCGCATGGGGGCGACGTCCATGCTTCGTGTGCGTGTGTTGTGTGACAGCATGGACGTGTGTGTGCTTGCGTGCGGGGTAAAGCGTGGGAAGACGGGCTGTACGAAATGAGAAATGGGGTGGGGGCTAGGAGCCTGGCCCGCGGCCGGCGGGAGAGCCAAGGAATGCCGACGGGGAAGGAAGAGGCAGCGGGGAGGGGAGAGGGCCTCGGGGAAGGACATGCCACCCCGTGAGCCTGGGGCGCACCTGGGTTAGCAGGTCTTCCCGGAGGCCCTCCCTCAGGCCGCAGGTCTTTGGAGGCTCAGAATTCAGAGACACCCTCCTGCCCCACCCCTGCCAGTGTGAACCCCTCCCAGGGGTCTTCTGCTCCCACAGGGGCGCTGCCGGTGGGGAGGGCAGGGGTGGGCTGGGAGTCCCCGTGGAGGCTCAGGACCTCCCCTCCCCGGCAGAGACTGAACGTGCAGTTCAACAACGGAGAGCACGGTTTCCACAACGAGGCCATGGACATGAAGACCATCTTCCGGGCCGTGGGCCCCAGCTTCAGGAGGGGCCTGGAGGTGGAGCCCTTCGAGAGCGTCCACGTGTACGAGCTCATGTGCCATCTGCTGGGCATCGTGCCCGAGGCCAACGACGGGCTCTTGAGCACCCTGCTGCCGACGCTCCGGGAGGCCAGCAACGGGACCCAGAGCACCCCCTCGGGTAAGGGGCTGCCGTTCGGTCACAGCGCCAGCAGCCGCCTGGAGCCACGTTTCCTTTCCTTGTCCTGCACCCCACAAACATCTCAAGCCCCTGGCAGCGACAAGAGGAGGGCAGGTGGATGTGAGCAGCCTTGGGGAGCCCGAGGGCCAGAGAAGCAGGCGTTTTGCCCACAGGACAGGCCCCCTGGTGAAGTCCACCTCGGGGGTCCTGGCTCCCCCTGACCTGCTCTCCCACATGGCCATGGGAGGGCTCCTTCCCGGAGTCTTCCTCTATGGGCCTCCCCGAACACGCCCTCACCCCCACCCTGGCCCATCCCCAGGCCAGAGGTCACCTGGGAGCTGACAAGACAGCAGACCCCAGTGGGGGCCTGGCTGG
Source organism: Mustela nigripes (assembly GCF_022355385.1). NCBI lineage: Eukaryota > Metazoa > Chordata > Mammalia > Carnivora > Mustelidae > Mustela > Mustela nigripes. The sequence goes on along the minus strand of NC_081572.1, from coordinate 2,521,922 downwards.
AGGTGTGTGGGCCTGGTGAGAGCCGAGGTCAGGGGGCTTCTGGGAAGTTGGGGGAGGGCACCGGGCCCAGCCTCGCGGAGCAGGGGTAGTGACCTGCTCCGCCTCACTCACGGGGTTCTCTGAATTTCCTCAGGCTCTGCTCTCCTGCCCAGCGGCCGGCCCCCCATGGTGACAGGACTGCTGGTAGCCGTGATGCTTCTGGCCAAGGTCGCATAATGCTCTGTCGCTGGAGGTCAGAAGCCCAGGAGGGGAGGGGAGGTTGGACCTGACACCCCCACTAGTGACCGGCCCCCCCACCGCAGCAGAAGGGAGTCCGTGCTCAAGAACCCCCCCACAAGTCCCTTCCAGCCGCTCTGCTCTAGGCTTGGAGCGGGCCTTTCCGAAGCAGACAGACAGCCCATGAGACTCAGACCCTCCCCAGCCTCCTCCCTGCCTGCGTGCAAGGCCTGCGTGCTCCCCCGGGGACGAGGTAGACCCCCGAGGCCGTTGGGGTCAGGTGTGTGGGGAGAGCTACAAGGGCGGACGTCCCGGAATATTCCAGAAGCCAGCTCGAAGGACCGGGCGTGCCATGTGACAACCCCATCTTGTTTCTGCCCTGGGCGCCAAGGCCCTCCAGCCGAAGCAGAAGCAAATCATTCATTCCCTCTCACGCCACACGGTGGGGGCCGGCCGGGCGACGGGGTTCTGGGCTGGGCTCTGGGGATCTGCAGTGAATGACGCGGCCTGGGCCCTGCACCAGAGGCTGTGATCCAGGGGTCATGGAGAGCGGACAACAGGGACAGGACAAACCAGTGTGCAAGGTGACAGACCAGGGCGGGTGTCACGGCAGAGAGAGGACTGGGCCACAGCGGGGAGCGGGAGGCCGGAATGCGGAGGCTAAGCCCGCCTAGCCCAGCCCAGGGATGAAGCTCCTGGCAGGGGTGGCGAGTGAGAGCCCCCGGGGGCAGCCCTGCCCCTCCTGTTTGTGGACAGGAAGGGAGGCCCGGGCTTGGAAGCTGGTAAGGGAGGTTGGGGACATATAAGCTCTCTGTGGTCGGAGGGAGCAGTCTTCCTGGACAGGCCATGGGGACCCCCAGCCAAGTGACACGGGGATACACCTGATTCGACACCAACGATTGAAGGAGCGTAGGACTGCCAGGCTCGGAGGAGGGACGACCACTTGGGACAGTCCCCCGGGGGTCTGGGCAGAACATCTCCGGAGCAGAGTGGAGATGGTGCAAAACGGGTGGTCTCGAGAGACCTCTCAGGGCTGCCTTTCTAGGGAGACACACATGGGATACGAAGGCTGCATGGACTGCCTGGGGCCTGGGCTGCCCGGGGAGGGACAGAGCTGCTCACTGAGACCCGAGGAGAGAGAGGGACATGGCAGCCCGGGTGGGACGGAGGCCAGAAGACAGAGGGGCTGCAGGGCTCTCGCCATCAAACCGTAGGGCTGGACGGGACCAGGGAGATGATTTGGCGGACCCCCTCTGACCCAGAGGGGACGCTACAGCCTAAGAGGTTAGCTGGCTGGCCCGGGACCCTAGAGGTGACAGTGCTGTGTCTGAACCCTGGTTTTAACCCCTCGTCTGGAGTCCTTTCAGCGGTAACCAGCAGCAATAAAAGACCTGACGTGTGACCTTTCCCATCTCTGCTGTGTAAATGCTCCCACTGAGGCCAGTTTCAAGCTCCCAAAGCAAGGCCACAACGGCCAGATCAGGAAAAGACCGTAGTCGGCCCTTGGGCCAGAGCCCACGCCCAGCATGGAGCTCAGAGGCATGGGGACAACCTCCCCCGTGGGGTTGGTCATCGCGGCTGCTGAACCCGGTCCGAATGAGGGCTGCTGCCTGGTGGGCCCCATTCTTCCCTCCAGACACTGCCCGAAGGACTTGCCCTGGCCTGAGAAACAGGGCAGCCCTTCACCGTGACCTAAGATCCTCCCTCCCAGGCCGGAGCGGGCAGAGCGTCAGGGGAGACAGAGGCACCCTTGGGCTCGCCTCCCCTCCGGGTCTGCAGTGTGCATGGCACGACCCCCAGCCAGGCCCAGGAAAGTGCCCCGAGCCGGCGGGAAGGGTGTAACCCCCCAGCCATTCCCCCACCCCACCCTCACCCCACCCACGCGTGCCCTCCTGGGTCCAGCGGAGGGTCTGGAGTCCCCACAGGGACCCTCCTCAGCCTCAACCCAACGTGAGTGTCCGCCCCTGTCTGCCCAGCCCGCTTCCCACCACTCCCCACCTCCCCGCACCCCTGCTTCCTCTCCTCCCCCAGACCTCGGCCTGGCCTGCCCAGCCCTTCCCCTCAGCCAACACACACTTGTTCTTCCAGGCCCGCCTCTTCCAGGAAGCCTCCAGAAGCTGCCCTCTCGCGGTGTGAGTCTGCCGGACACGGATGAGCCTGTCTCCGCACTTGCCCGCAGCCCTCAGCGTCCCCCAGCCCCGGCCCACGCTCAGTCGTTGCGGGGCGGGCCGTTGGGCCGCTGTCCAGGTTTAGGACTGGGAACGCACAGGGTCCACCTCTGCCCGCCCCGCTTCCCGCAGGCCCCGCCCCAGAGCCGTGCTGTCCGCGGCCACGCGGGGGCGCTCGGGAGTCCTGCGCGCGAAGGTCCGGACCCGACCTGGCTCCGACCCACCCCGACCCGCCCAGAACGAGCCCCGCTTCGGCCTTCGGCTCCGGCGGGGGCGCAGGGCAGGCGGCGGGGACGCTTGGCCTCGTGGAGTCCGCACGCCTCTGCCCTGGTGGCCGCCCCGCCGGGCTGCCGCTGCCCCGGGGAAACGAAGGACGGGGCCGCGGTCACTTGCAGGCCTTCTGCTCTGGAGCCTGCGGGGATTTCCAGCATCCTTAGCCGCCGGCCCCAGGTGTGACGAGTTCCCCACGCCCCAGGCCGCCTCACAGCCCCTGGGGAGCCCCTGCGGGACCTGCCGGGAGAGGGGACAGTGGGGGATGGGAAGGCTCTTTGCAGAGGGACAGGGAACCAGAATCCCTAAGCCACGTGGTTCAAGCGAAAAAATGAAAATAATAAAACAGGTGCAAACACCGCAAACAGCAGGCCACCCTGGGTAGGGTGAGGAAGGGGAGGAGGAGTGTGTGTGACCCGCGGCCCTAGACATACAAATGCGGCTGCAGAACCCTCAGCACGGGAAGGGCAGTGACCAGCTGCAGAGAGGGCACTGCGCGCCCAGGCCGGGAGCAAGAGGGGTGTCCTGCGCCCCAGAGTCTGAACACGGAGCCAACCAGAGCATCTCAGGGCCACTTTATTTATTTGCCAGAGAGAGAGAGAGCACAAGCAGGGAGAGCAGCAGGCAGAGGGAGAAGCAGACTCCCCAGTGAGCAGGGAGCCCCATGTGGGACCCGATCCCAGGACCCTGGGACCATGACCCAAGCTGAAGGCAGACGCCTCACTGACTGAGCCACCCAGGCGCCCCTCAGGACCACTATCTAAGAGCACGGGCTCTGCCGTGCAGCCGCTCCTACTCCAGTCTGTCCCCACTCACGGGCTGCAGCCTTGGGGAGGAGGTTAGCCCTCCCCAGCCTCAGTCTGCTTATCCGAAGACGCTGGGCAGGAAGGAGGGCGCACCGCCCTGAGATGGGCCCAGGATAATGCGCGGAGGCAGGTGCCGCCTCGGGGTAGCCACGGGCAAGGCTGAACTGACGTGGGAGCTGCTGACCGGTCCAGGCAGCTCTCAGGAACAATCCAGGTGCAGCAGCAGGAGACATCCCTCCTAGGCTCGAGGTCCGCTAGTCCCCACCGGCGAATCGCCCCTCCCCTCCCCGGGCCTCTTCTACCTGTGACTTGCTCCCCACCTCCTCCTCCAGAACCCCACCCACCCTCCGCAGCTGCCTGACCAGCTGCCCAGACCTGCAGTCCCGCCTCGCCTTAACAGCCCTGGGTCCCCAGCCCTACAGCCAGTGATTTTCCTAGAAGGAATGTCCCACCCCCATGGCAGCCTGTTCCAGGAGACCCAGACCAGCCTGCTCACACCAGCTTCCCACTGGACGGCCCGATCCCATCTTGGCCCTTGGGAATCGGCGCCACCTGGCTGGAGGGGCCTAGCAGGAGTAGCCACGTGCCTTCACACCTGGAGGGCAGTGAGCACACACCAGCGCCCGTGTAACCACCACGACCCACGGGTCTCCAGACGACGCCCTGCCTTTCCCCAAGAGCCTACCGTGAGGTTGCTCAGCCTCGTCTACTTTCCAGGGAACAGGGCAACAGTTATCTTAAGAATCGCTCGATGACTTTTTCAAAGAGAGGAACACTCAGGGCTGCATGCTGGGAGGCTGAATTTCCCATCTGTGCAGCTGTAGGGCTGACGTGTGCACGGAGGGCCCCCCTGAGCTCCCCACCCCGCCCCCACCACGATCACTAATGCCATGCTGTGCAGCCCCAGGCAAGTCGCTAACCTCAGGGCCATTTCCTCACTGTAAAATCAGGAATGGGAGCTTTAGGGTCTGCTAGGCTGGTCCTAACGATTAAACGGGTTATTATTTGCAGACCTCTCAGAACCGGACCTGCAGAAGGCCCTGCGTTCTGCTTTAGGACTTAACGAAGAGACGGCAGCGGCTAAGAGAAAGTCACAGCTGCTCTACTCTCAGTTCCCCGCCACACCATCTTGCTTCTCTCACGGGAAGTGTCGGGTCCGTGACACAAAGCCTTCAGCACCTTGCCGAGGTAGCACAGAGAGGGCCCGGGCTCGGAGCTGGCGTGGGCCACGTAGCAAAGGGTGGTGCCTTGTGACAGCCCTGGTCTCCCTCTCCCTGCCTTGTCTTCGTCTTCAGGATCACCTTCAGTCTGCAGTGAGAACTACTGATTTTCCATTTATATCTGTTATTTCCCATTGTTTCCTTTGAAAATTAACTTAAGTGCAGAAGGGTGAGTTAATTTTTTTAAGATTTTATTTATTTATTTGACAGAGAGAAATCACAAGTAGGCAGAGAGGCAGGCGGGGTGGGGGGGGGGGGTACGCAGACTCCCTGCTGAGCAGAGAGCCCGATGCGGGACTCGATCCCAGGACCCTGAGATCATGACCTGAGCCGAAGGCCGAAGGCCGAGGCTTTAACCCACCGAGCTACCCAGGCGCCCCAGGGTGAGTTAATTTAAGGGGAAAATGTTGATCACATGCTAGTGGGGGTGGCGGGTGGACAGGACAGAATGTATAAATAGTAAGGGAGGGGCCAGAGATAAACCTGCTGGAGGCCGCCCTGGCTCCGGCCTGCTTCCTTCTCGCTCCCACCATGCGGCCAGCCCCGGAAGCTTCTGGAGGGCAGCACTCAGTCTCCTGGGGGCAGGGGAGACTGCCCCCAGGGGAGTTCAGGACACTCCTGAAAACTAACATTGTAATTCCCGGTACAGAGGTCATTTTACTCTCAGTCCGAATAAAACGGTCGGGAGAAAAGCCCAGCCGAAACAGAGCAGAGCACTGATTCCGGAGCCACACCGAGGTGACTGACACTCAACACGGGCCGCATAGGGCGGTCTGTCCGTCGGCTCAAAGCCTTTGTTGAGTTTAGCCAGTTCAAGTGCTGGCAGGAATGGGGGGGGGGGACATCCAAGTACTGACTGGCCAGTTCAGGAGGGACGGGGTGTGAAAGCCGCCTTTGTCGGGAGGCCTGGCCCCTTTAGAGCCAGCCCCGCACGCCGTCACCAGGAGGCGGCGCTCTTGGGCTCTTCAACTCCCTTTGAAGCCTTCAGCAAGCAGTTTGTGAAACCGAGAGGGATTCAGAACCTGCGGACTCTTGTTCCTCTGACATAACCACATCAGCCTTAGGGGGGTGGTCAAAGAGTATTCGTCCCCCCGAGTTTTAGATGGAGCCCCAGAGTAGTAGAACTTTTCAAATCAGATTTGTCTTCGGATCCGTTGAGGGAAGGGACCGCGTAGCCTCATGCTGGGCACAAAGGCCACTCTGGATCTGCCAGCCTCCGGATCGCTTTGTTCAGTCAGACGCCGTGCAGGCGAGCCTGTGCACACGCACACACGCACACGCGCGCGCACACGTGTCGGCATCGGGAGGTCTGGAGTAGGCCCGAGAACCTGCATTTCTGAGGCGCTCCCAGGTGATTCTCGGGCTGCCAGCCACAGTATCACACTTGAGAATTGTCGCCCTTCATCAAAGTCATGAGGCACCTGGGTGGCTCAGTCGGTGAAGCACCTGCCCTGGGCTCAGGTCATGATCCCAGAGTTCTGGGATCGAGCCCCACATGGGACTCTCTGCTCAGCAGGGAGCCTGCTTCTCCCTCTCCCTCTGCTGCTCCTCCTTGCTTGTTCTCTCTCTCAAATACATAAAACATGTTGCAAGGAAATAAAAATAGGGGCGCCTGGGGGGCTCAGTCGGTGAAGCGTCTGCCTTGGGCTCAGGTCATGACCCGGGGCCCTGGGATCCAGCCGGCATCGGGCTTCCTGCTATGTGGGGAGCCTAGTTGTCCCCGTCCCTCGCCTGCGGCTCTGCCTGCTTGTGCTCTCTCTCTCTCTCTGTCAAATAAATAATAAAATCTTTTTAAAATAAAAAATAAAAATAAAGGTTATGAAGGATCGAACAGAAACTGGTCCGGCCCAAGCTCCTCAGGTTAACAGGATTACAAGTGGGGCCCGGTGAGCCCCAAGCCCCGAGCGGAAGGGGGAGGCAGCGCAGGTATCTCCAAGTTCAATCCCAGGAGGGCCGGCCCAGCCCCTTCCCTCCGGCGCTCCCTGAGGTCGCAAGTCGGTCTGTTCTTCCAGAACCCAGTGCACCGCCGGCCCAGACCCTCTCCCCGCGCTGATGAGGAGCCTGGGTCCGAGGCGGGGGCTCGCTCTGGCGCACCGGCCTGGGCCCCAGCAGGCGCACGGCCGCGCTCGCCGTCCAGGCCGCCTTCACCACCCCAGGAGCCGCCGGCCGCGGGGCCATCGCACCCGACGGTACCGAGGGCTTTGCGCGTCCACTGGCTGCGAGGCGGGGCAGCGGGACTCGCTGGGCGCCCAGCCCCAGGCCCGCGGGGGACCCGGGCGAGGGGGTCCAGGTCCCGCAGGCCAGCAGCAGGGGCGGAGGCCCGGCCGGGGCGCCCCACCAGGCGGGGCGTCGGCGAGAGCGACTCGCAAGGGTGTGTCCGAGGGAGCCCCGCGCGGCCGCGCGTTGCTGGGGCGAGCGGACTCCCCTCCCCCACGCCCGCCGTCGGGGTGCGCGGCGCCCCTCACCCGACCGCCGAGCCGCGGGAGCTGCCGTTTCCATGGTTACGCGCCGCGGGAGGTCCGGGCGCCGCAGGCGGTGCGCGGTCGCCCAGCCCCAGGCGGCGACGGGAGCGACGGGACTCCCTCGCGTGCTGCCCTGTCCCACGCCCCCCGCGCACCCCGCACGCACCCCGCACGCACCCCGCACCCGGCAGAACACGCGCCGCTCACAGGCGCGCAGGCCCCACGCGCGCACACCCGCCCGCACCCCGCGCCGGGAGCGCCACTTCCCAGGCCAGCTGTAAACACTCGCACAACACACACCACCCGCCCTGAGCCCACTCGGGCCCGGACACCCGCAGCTCCGCGTCTACACTCGCCGGCACAGCCCGCGGAGGGTCGCGGCCGGGTCCGCGCACGCGCAGCGAGCTGGCGCACCCCTCCACTTTGTGAGCCTCGGCGCGCATCCACCTTCTGGTCCCTCAGTGGACGGGCGCCCTCCTAGGCACGCCCCCCTCACCTGGAAGGTCACCGCGGCCGCCGCGGACCCGCCCCCGCCAGTCCCAGCCCGAGCGCCCAGACACCTGCCACCCGCGGGACCCCGGCAGGCTTGGCCAAAGCGCCGCGGGCGTGTCCGAGGGTGTCCGGGCGCGGGCCGCTTGCCCTGCGAGGACCGCGGGGGGCTGAGCCTCGGGACCGCGACGGAGGGGGACCTGGGGACCAGGGAGGGACCAGGGCCCCTCTCAGACGGGAGCGCAGAGAGCGCCCGGAATCTCGCTCATCCGCAGGAGAACCTAACCCCGCCGGTTTTTAAAATTTTGTTTTTGGTGCTAAATGACTGCGTGGCTTTTGACTTAACTCTCCAAAGAGGTTCAGAAAGGGGCGTCCGGGGGCTCAGTCGGTGAAGCCTCTGCCTTCGGCTCAGGTCATGATCCGGGGTCCTGGGATTGAGCCCCAGTAGGACTCCCTGCTCAGCGAGGAGCCTGCTTCTCTCCCTCTCTCTGCCTGCCTCTGCCTGCTTGGGATCTCTCTGTCAAACAAATAAATAAAATATTTTAAAACATTTTTTTTTTAAATAGTTCAGAAAGAGGAGGGACATAGCCTTAGCAAAACTCAAAAATTCATGTGTGAATTTATATAAACAAGTTTTCCCATAGACGACACTAATAAATGAAAAACAGGAATGAACCAAGTCTCTGGAAAATAAATAATATTCATCCAAAGACACATGAACCATTTGAAACATGCAGCCCCGCCCATTTTGTTAAGAGATGCAGTTCAACATTTTAACTTTCATATACATTACATTTACATATATTATATATAATATTATATATTACATATTACATATATCATAAATATATATCACGATTTAATATACTTACGTTGGTTTGGTCATTGATTAATTGCATTACTCAATCCAGAATAATTTTTTTTAATACCAAGAGTCTTAGAGCTGCTGGAAATTACACATGTTAAATTTGAATCATGTTCTTGTTGCAGAAAACCATGCTTGAGCGATTAGTGAATTACTTTCAAACAAAAAGTGTTTTTATTAAAAATAAAATTCAGGAGAAGAAGGGAAACAAGCCCCCACCCCAGGTGGAAGAGGAAAGAACCAAGAAGAATTTGTCCACATTTTTGGTACTGCGGGGTCACATCCTACGTCGTATACATTTCCTTTGATATAATTAAAATAATTGCCCAAGGGAAATGGGAGGCAGTTGCATTTAGAAAAAGAAGAGAAGCCTTTCTTGCAAAGAGTGCAGGGGAAGTGGATTTCAACAAACAAAAAACACTATCACATTTTTAAAAGGCAAAAAAAAAAAAAAAGTAGTCACAAGAGAACCAAGTTTCCAGCAGCCACTTTCTCCAGTGATTAAGCTAACCCCACGGTCAGGACACATGACAGGAAGAGCAAAGGTCAGGACTAAAATTCTTATTCTCAGAGGTTTGCAGGAAATAAACAGGTTTTTCTTATTAGGGGACGCTAAGATTTGGGGTTATCTCAGACTTTGTCCGGTTTGTCTGTGACTGAGGCCAGGACTTGCTCCATGACCTTGAAAGCGGGACAGAATGCCAGGTTTTCCTTCTATAGAGGGAGGAACGGTTTTATTTTTTAAAAGCTGGTATTTACAACACACCAGAAACCCCATCCTTTGCATCCTTGTGAACTTAATTACAAAAAAAATCACGGTATGTACCGACCTCAAAAGGTGCCAAAAGGGCATTTTCCCAAATTCTTGCAGGGGCTCCATGGACAAAGCAACTTGGAGGCTGCTGACCTAGTTCCCCTTCCTTTTGGACACAAGTGTCGGAGAGGGTGTTGGTGACAAGCAAGTCACCCAGAGCGCAGAGAGGACATTCGCCTGGAAAATGCAAGTCCAAACCACGCAAGATGCCACCTCACACCCGAAGGAGGACTATTGCAATTCAACAAGAGAAAGAAAGAGAAGCGACAGGTGTCTCTGTAGACGTGGCATGGCCAGCTGCCAGAGTCCCACACAAGGCCAGCGGCCAGGAAGCAGGTGCAGCCACAGGGAAAGCAGGCCGGTCCTTCCTCGGCAGGCGACAGGCGCAGGCACGGGTGACCCAGCGATGCCACGGCTTGTACGTGCCCCGAGAATGCATATCCAGAGCGGCATTCTTGAGAATCACCGAAACGTGGGAATAGCCAGAAGACGCGTGCATAGACAGAAGCAGGGGTCCCCGAAGTGTGGTGTGTGCCCACGGCAGGACACGACGTGGCCTAGAAACGAGGGAAGCAGCCCCCTTCTCCTCCCCCTGCCCATGCTGCGTGGATGGGTCTTGGAAACCTGTTGAAGGAAAGACAGCAGCCACAAAAGGCCACATGTCATAGGATTTCTTTCCTTCGGCATGTGCAGCATAGACAAATCCCGGGAGGCAGAAAGCAGGGGAGGGCTGCTGCGGGGCTGGGGGGAGTGGGGGCAGGGGGTGGTGGGCAACGGCCCAGTGAGTACAGGCTCCCTGTGGGGAGATGAAAAAGTCCAGGAACCTGAGAGCAGTGGCGCTGGTACAGCCTCCGGATTGTACCAAGTGCTACTGAACTGCACGCTTGAGAGAGTTAAAATGGTAAATTTCATGTCGTGTGTATTTTAGCACAATTCTTGAAAAAACAGATTCCAGGACCCCATCGAAAACCAAAACAAAAAGCAGGGAGGCTGCAACAGGGTCTGTGTTTCAGCCGGGGAGCCTCCCCAGCACGAAGGGTCGGCTCGGCGGGCTTCCCCAGAGCTCCTCCTCCGACTGGCGAATAAATGTGCTGCCGGTGAGGGACCTGAAGGCTGGGCTGGAGGTGGGGAGCCAGGAGGGGCAGCTTCGCTGTGCCCCCAACACCCCTGAAGCCTGGCTGAGTCCCCGTCCGCTATCAGAGAGGCTCAGCAAGGTGGTCGGGACACTCTCGTGAGCACCAGGCTTTTTAAGGCTGTGCTGGTGCTGCCTTGAGGGTCTGGGCCCGCCCGCTGGGCAGGCATCCCCGGTACTGGAGGGGGAGGCCCAGAGCCTGTCCACACCCGCCAGCTTCCACACAGTGGCCAGGTCTGCTGAGCTGGGCCGGTGGGGCTGGGATTCGGAGCCCAGACTGGGTCCTGGGAGGCGAACCAGCCCTCGGGAGAGGCGCCTGTCCATCGGGCCAGCCCGAGCTACCCCACGAAGCCTTGAGGGGTGTGCGTGGTCTTCCTGTGCAAACCCAAACTTGGGTTTACTATAGCTTTTCTCCGGGCCATACGGCGCGTCAGTCCTCTTAGAAGCATGAAGTCCTCCTCCGTGTACCACGATCAGACGCAGGGAGGCAGATCCAGAGAAGACCACCTTGATGGGCGAGACCGTCGCCCTAGAGATGGAGCCCCTGACACCACTGAGAAGGACAAAGCCAGCATCCGGGACAAGGAGAGCACCCGCCTGACCGCTGCGTCTGACTTTTGCAGGCAAACGGCTGGAAGACAGCTGCGCGGCCGGACAACAAAATCCAGAAGAGTCCATCCTGCACTTGGTTCTTCCCCCGTGGACCCGGGAAATACAGCTGCGACCGGACAATCTGCGGCAAGTGTTTTGCTCGCCGGCACCCTGGAGCTGTCAACTGCGGCCACACCAAGAGCTGGCGCCCCAGAAAGGTCACATAAGGCCCCTCCACAAGCTCTTCCTTTGCCTGCTGGGTGACCTTCTGCCCAAGCCCTGAGGCCCTGCAACCTCAGTAAAGTTTCTCTTTCATTGACTAGAGCAGGGGGAAAATGTCTTTGCCGGGCCACATCCCAGTGGGGTGACTCCTGCTGGCTCACTTGGCAGAACGACCCTTTTTAATCATCAGGTTGAAGCAATCATCAGATTGCCTGTTTCTTAAGCAGAGAAAACACCTTCACGGATACCTCTCCCCTCCTCAAAAAATACGCAGGTTGAATATAGTCCCCATCTGGAATTAACTAGGGAAGGGGCTCTCTTGACCAGCAGCCCCTTGGGAGGAACTCATTCTGGAAAACAAACGCAAGAACCAGCCTTTCTGAGCCAACCATGCCGCAGACAAAAGCCGTCTGGAAGACGGGGTCTTGCGTGAAACCCCAGGTAAACGGGCAGGCTAGGGCAGGGCCGCGGGCCCAGAATCCGTGGTGTCTGGCCCTGGCAGTGGGAAGGGCGGCGTGTGGGTCAGCGATGAGTTCTTTCTCCTGCCGCACGCACCCGCGAGGGAGGGCCGGCCTTGAAGGGTCTCTGGCTTGGGGCTCCTCTCGGTCACGTGGTTCTTAATGTTGCTCCTCTTACAACTTCGTTAAACAATTAGTGTTTCCTACTTAGGTTCTTTTCTGCTTTCCTGCCAAGGTTTCCTCCTCTTCCAGCTCCCTGTGGCTGCCCGCACCCGCAGGCTTGTGGCGGTTCACGCCAGCCTCTGCCTCTGTGGTCACGTGGCCTCCCCTCCGGCCTGTACCTTCTCCTCATCCGTCTCTTGGAAGGACCCTTGTCATTGGACTTAGGACCCACATAGTTAACCCAGGATGATGTCATCTCAGACCCTTAACTGCCTCTGCAAGCAGACTTCCTCCGTAAAGGCTCGTGTTCCGCGGTAAGGAGTCAGGACTCGTGCGTGTCTTCCCGGGGGCTGCCACTCAACCCACCAGGCCTGCCTGCTTTCTGTGCCTACCAAGTTCACGGAGGCCACGGTTAGGATTTCGCTGACTGGAAACCAAACCCATGATTAGGATATCATGACCTAGATGACTTAGTGACCCGCTAGGAGGAGCCGAGCCTCACCCAGAACCCAGAACTCCTTGAAACCCCAGCCAGAGGCCCACTGAAATGCCCTGCAGGAACCAAGACAGGACCTGTTCGGTGGGGATGAAAGAGAGCCCCCCCCCCTGAAACAGGAGTGCTCGTCTCTCCCCGAAACACGGAGACCTTTCCACCTGTTCCCTGTTTCTCACGTTTGATAGAGATGCAGGTAATGGAAATATTTTGCTCTTTTCTTAACTCGACTAAAAGGAAAACAACAAGGAAGCACGATAACATCTAGCGGTCAGCCTCTGGTCTGTGTCCAGATGCCACCGTCCCGGGATAAGGGGCTGCTCGCTGCCGGTCACTGGCACACAGGACCGCAGCCCAGGGTGGCCCACGGAGCCTTCTTTCTCACGAGAGGCTGGACGCTGGATATTCCTGGAGGGTGAAACCTCCCTGGCATTGAGTGTTGACAGTTCAATACACTGAGAAGCCCAGTTGGTATGTGACCCTCCTGTGTCCACAGAAGCACCATCACCAATAGTCATAGGACCCCAGGTGGCCATCAAGGGATGAACGGAGATGCAATATGGCATCTGTCCACACGCAGGGATCCGACCCACCCGCAAAAAGGAAGGACACCCTGACACCGACCACACCTGGAGGAGCCTGGAGGACACGGAGCTCGGTGAGATCAGCCAGTTGCAAAAGGACAGATCCTCTCGGATTCCCCTTGTGCGGGGTTCCCCAGGGTCGCCGAGAGGTGGCCTGGGACCGGGGCTGGGGCCGGGAGCTGGTGTTTCACGGGGTCACTGTCAGTTTGCGAGGATGAAACACCCAGTGATGGTTGTAGTACAGTGTGAATGTGCCTCGTGGCTTTATGCTATGTACATCTCATCCCAATTTAAATTAAAAAAAAAAAAACCTACCCCCGCCCCCTGGGCTCTGCATTGGCCAAGCGTCACATCTGGATGTCAAAGGACATCTGCCAGTTTGGGAGTCGGGCGACGTTCCTTGAAGGCAGCGACCCTGTCTTATTTGGCGGCGTGCCCCTGGCGTCCAGCCCACCCCATCCCCCACCCCCAGTCCCCTAGCAGGTGCTCAGGGCTTGACATGTAACACGGCTTTGGTGGTTTGGCTTTTCGGGGCAGGGTCTGTGGTGTACGTTCAGGACAAAGGGACTGTGGGCGCAGAGAATCCTGTGACCCTGCGCGTGCACACACACACAGACACACACGAGGAGATGCATGGGTAAGGAGGGTCCGGGGCGCCTAACGCCGCCCACTTAGCCACCCAGACATTCAGGTTTCAAGCTCTGGTCACCTGGACCTTAAGATCCTTTCCTCAGATTGTGTAGAAACCGCTCGTTGTTCAGGGGATGAGTAAGGGGCGTTGAGGGAGCACAGAGCCAGAGAGCTAGTTGGAAGGATGCACGAGGGGCTGTGGGAAGAGGCGTCGGCGTGTCCAGGTTCAAATCACAAAGTCACCTGAAGCCGGAGGGGGAAGCCACTCTTCACAGGAAAGAGAAGAGGAAAATGTCATTAAAGATCCTCGGCCTGAAACACGGGGTACGGGCAGCATCTGCCCCCAAGCCCCGGCCAGCCTAGCGCAGAACAAGACCTCGAAGACTTTGGGAAGGGGACAGCAGTGCTCCCCATTGTCATCCTGGCCGCCACCCCCTGCCCTTCTCTTTTGTCCTGGGGAGGCCCCATCCTTGCCCCCAAACTTACCTGCCTGCCAACAAGCACGGCAGGAGCCAACGGACGTGGTCCACACAGGTCTTGCTCCAGTAACTGGGTCTCCATATTTATCATGAATCCTCTGGGCTCCCCCTCCCCCACGCACGCCCCTCTTCAACCCTACCACCTGCTCCCCCACACTCCTCCCCACCTCTACCCTCTCCTCAACACAATAGCAGGTGACACGGCATCATGGGGCGAGGCTTGCTCTCACAAGTACGATGGTGCCTTCTGGTTCTGGGGGTTTTATTCTAAAGCGGTTACCAAAAGCAAACAAATGTTTCGTGTTGACACGGTGCGTCTGTAAGCAAAGGAATGATGGGGTTGAGCATCGGAGTCTCAAAACCACCTACCTGTTGTGCCGTAGATATGACCCGTGCCTTCCAAATACGGGGTCTTGATTTCTCCGGCCGCCCGTCGGTCAGGGTTTCGGGAGGAGCGGCTGGCTTCTGCCACCCTCCGACCCCCAGATCTCACATCTGGAAAGTGTCTCCTGTGTCCTCGCACACCTGCTTCCTGTGTGGAGCTCACCGCAGTGCCACCTGTGCTGTCTCCGACGTGACACTAGCCAGGTCCCGTCGATAAAGCAAGGAGCCGATCCGTGGTGTAGACACTCAATGGAATACTACCACGCGGGAACCAGGTGAGTTCTCCAAACCTGACAGATGACGGCAGACAGAAAGGAGCACATTCTGTACAATCCCATTCACACAGGTTTCTACAACGGGCCGGCCAGTCTGCGGGGTTGCCCATGAGAACAGAGGCGAGCTCCGGGGGCTGGAGAAGGCCTGCTCCATACCACTGTGCGTCTCAGCGCGGTGGCTACGCAGCCAGCAACGGACGTGAAAATACGCCGAGCTAGTTCCTTCCGTTCTGTACCCTTGATCGAATGTGAGTTAGAGCTCAACTTTAAGAATTACTTTTCCTGGGAACGGATGTTTTACATATATGGAGAGCGCGCTATACAATAGCATTCTTAAACTATCTTAAATATAGATATATGAAAACACAAAGTATAAATATATTTGTTGACTGTGAGCATGTATTATTGTCACGTATGTGGACAACGCAGTAGGTGAGGGAAATAGAAGACCGGCCTCTTGGAGAAATTTATCTTGGGGCACCTCTGGGGCTCAGTCGGTTGAGGGTCCGACTCCGGATTTTGGCTCAGGTCGTGATCTCGGGGTCCTGGGATCGAGCCCTGCATCGGGCTCTCGGCTCAGCGGGGAGCCTGCTTCTCCGTCCGCCTGCTGCTCCCCCTGCTTGTGCGCTCTCATATAAATTTAGGGCAAATAAATAAATAACATATTTTTAAAGTAATAAAATGGATAAGTAAATCTTTAAAAAAAGAAAAGAAAGCTTATCTCCCGGCCCCTCCACGGGCCCACGGGTCCCCGCTCGGAGGCTGTCCGCAGCCCCTCCCCAACGCCTCTGTCTTCCCTCTCCCTCCTGGCACCTGGGCACCCCAGCTTTGGGGCGGGAGACATTTCTAAATACTTGCACTCCAGAAATTGTCAGGTCCAAGGAAGCTTTACGTGTGTTTCCAGAAACCACCTCCAGGGCCCGCGACGTCTCCAGCCCCAGGGCTCTGAGTTGCCGAAGACCGAGGGGAGGGCTCTGGGGGGGCTCCCGCGCCGCACCCAGCACCTGGGAAGAGGCTCCCCGTGACTGACTGCAGTGGAAGGCAGGAGGGCTCAGGGTGAACCCAGGCAAGGCTCCCGGGCTGGCAAGACAATCCTGACTTTTCCTTTACGGCAGCGGGGCCCGCCCCAATGGGGTCAGGGAGAAAGAGGCGCCCGCGGCTGTGCTCCGGGGTGACTACCGCAGCCCCCCACAGGCACCTGTATCCATAACCAGGAAAACAGGGTCCGGCAGGTGTTGGGGATGGAGTTCTCTGGTTCCGTCCAGGAGGAAACGGAGAAACAGAGGAAAAAGGAAACCAGGAGATACTCCCCACGGATGAAGCTTCCAGACTCCTGCTGTCACCCAGACGTGGCAGTTTCCTCGGTGAGCCCACTGGTGTCTCCCGGCTCGGGTCCAAGCTGCGGGAAGGGGAGGGCCCCTTGGCAGTTTGGCCTTCAGCAGCATGGTTCCACCGGAAGCCGGGACACCCGTGGGCTGTCTGAGGGCGAGGTGGGGGCATCTCCTCTTTCCAGAGGACGGGAAGCGGAGATGTGGGGGGGGTTAGCACACCCCAAGGACACACAGGGCTGCCGAGAAGGCCACGGGCACCCCCTGCCTTTTCCTAGCCCCTGGTATCAACGGTCCACTGAGCCAGAAGGCCCCGAATACTAGAGAACGCTGACATCGAGGGACAGACCGGGCAGGAATCGTAACGTAGAAAGTTACCAGTCGTGACCCAGAGAAACCCCAAATGCCGTGGGAACCGGAGCTAGCTCATGGTTTTGACTTGAGTTAAAAAAATACGGCAGGCATTACAAAGGCCGGGTTGACCAGCTTTCCTGCTGTGCTGGGGATTCTCCCGGCTTTCGCACTGAAAATCCCTTATACGGGGCAGCCACGTGTCCTAGGCGGGGGTAAGTCCCTACCACAATTTGGAGGGCTTTATGAGGGGCATTCTCTCCCCGTTCTGGGGACCAGAGGTCTGAAACCAAGACGTCAGAAGCTTTGGTTCTTTCTGGAAACCCACAGAGAGATCCTGTCCTTGCTCCTCACAGCTGCTGGCCGCTGTCCCGGGGCCCTTGGCGTATCCCTTGACCTGCAGACATATCCCGGTCTCTGTCCCCATCCTCACGTGGCCTTTCTCCCTGTGCCCGTCTCAAATCTTCCTCAGAGAAGGACCGGCTGTCATCGCAGTTGGGGTGGCCCTAATTACCTGGGGGGATCCCACCTTGAGATCCTGGCCATAAGTACATCTGCAAAGACCCTTTCTCCAAATAAGATTAAATTCACACGGGAAACACAAGTCAACCCACTCCAGCAGAAGAAAAACCGGGACGGAATCAGTCCCAGAGAGACCGGGATGACGGCCGCCTGTACCCCCCGCCACCTCCGCTACTAAGGGGGACCTTCCGCAGGAGGCAGAGGCGGGGCGCCCCGATCCGCTCCTGCACTCACCTCAGGGAATGGACACCTCGCCATCATTGCTGGGCGACGCCTGTGTGGCCAGTTCCTGGGCAAAAGACCCTCTTCCCTGGGGTAGAGAGAGAGAGAAGAAAGCCTCTTCATCTGCCTGCAAGCGTCTCTGTTGGGATGGAAGGCCTGTGACCCCACACGTGCGGCTTCTCTTCTCTCTGTCCTACTCTCCGACATTTCCTCACTACACCCCACTCTTGGCCTCTGCTCTACGACTCAGGCTGTTCTGGGAGCAGACACATAATATCAGCATCTCCTACCGGCCGGGGGCCCAGACCCACACCTGCTGGACACCCAGAGTCCACATGCAGCGCCCCTCCTTCCTGGGGGCGTCCATCCAGAGGCCGGGAGCTGGGTAGGCCCCCACGTCCAGAACAGCAGACGGAGTTGGATAGAGAGAAAGCAGGCGCACGCAGGAGCCCTCGTGGGGAACCAGCCCCCGCTGACCTGTCTTCCACGGGTGTCAAGGGATGACAACAAGCGCAGCTTCAGAATTATCCCACCGCTCGGTGTCACCACCCCCGAAGTCATGACCTGAGCCAGGATCCAGAGTCAGACGCTTCACCGACTGAGTCACCGAGGCGCCCCAGAAACATCCCGCTCTCGGAACCGCAGCTCCGATGCAAAGGAACATGAGTGGACGCTGAGTGGAGGAAGCCGGGCACCTGGCCCCGCGCTGTGTGGCTGCACTTACAGGACACGTCCAGAATGGACGCACAAAGTAGACCAGGGGCTGTCAGGGCTGGCGGGCGAGGAGGGACAGCTCCTGGGCACAGAGTTTACAATTCAGCCTCTTGTCCATCTGATTTCTTTTTACTTTTGTGTTGGCGTAAGGAGTGCGACTTTATTATTTTTCCCCTAAAGGATTATCAATTAATCTAACACGTCCTATGGGCGATGCCTACCTTCCACCGATCCCGACATCACTACCCTCAGACGGTCAGAACCCTCCGTGTGAGCCTCCCGGGGCTGCCGTAGCCAAGGACTACAAACAACGGGACATTAGTCCCTCGGGGTTCCGGACACCAGAACCCTGAAATCAAGGCATTGGTGGGGCCACGTGCCTTCTGAAGGCTCTAGGGGAGGACCCTTCCATGCCTCTTCTGCTCCTGGTGGCGTCCGGCGTCTCCGGAGGTGACCCCTGGCAGGGTGTGACCTCACAACTGGGACACTGTCCCCACACACCACAGACCTTGGATACGGATCTCTCTGCTTCTGCTAATTTTCCACTTTTAGGGGTACAGTTTCCACACAATAAAGCACACCCGTTTACAGTTAGTTTTATCAGTTTGGGGAAAGGTACGCAGCCGTGCGACCACTGCCATAATTAAGGTTTAGATATCGAAGATGAGGAGGAGGAGCCCAGACTGGCGGGTCCCCGGGCTGCTCACAAACACCTTCTGTAGGTTTCCATCATGGAAGCAAGACACACTCATGGAGCGAGACACTATTGTTTTAAGTAAGCAGCAGTTGGACGAGCGTATTTCCAGACTTTTGTGTACATAGATCTAGTTCACAAACATGGAATCGTGTGGGGTACTTAGTTTCAAAATTTGGTTTTTTTTTTTTTTTTAGAACTTAACATATCTGTCCACCCATGACAAGAAAAAAAATCAGGACGCCTGGGGGGCTCAGTCAGTGGAGTGTTGCCTTCGGCTCGGGCCATGATCCCAGGGCCTTGGATCCAGCCCCGCACTGGGCTCCCTACTCGGTGGAGAGCCTGCTTCTCCCTCTCCCTCTGCCCCTCTCCACGGTGCATACTCTCTCTCTCTCTCTAGCAAAAATAAATAAAACCTTTAAAACAGGGGGCGAAAAAGTTTTATAACTTTCTTTGCCGTGATAAGACATTCTGTTCCAAGGCCCGTCCCATGAGAAAGGCCCAAAGAAACCCCTGGGACAGAGAGGCAGGACGCCAGGACCCCAACCCGTGGCTCAGGTCTGTAAGTTTTGCCTTTTCTAGATTTCGTAGAAGTGGAAGCGTATAGGCTGTCACGCTGCGTCCGGCTTCTTCCGCGGAGCAGAGCCGTCTGAGAGGGACCCCGCCGTCGCCGTCACCAGCCGCCCCTTCCCTTCCGTCCCCAGCCGCCATCTCTGTGGCTGTCCCCAAACTTGTTTATCCGTTTACCCCCTTGACGGGCGCCTGGGCTGACTCCGCTCTGGGGCCATCAGGAGGGTCGCTGTCCTGAGCGTCCGGGGACAGTTTTGGGCGGACGTCTATTTCCAGTTCTCTCCGGGAGGTACCTGGGGGATTTCAGGGTCCTATGGTAAGTGTTCATGTCGCTTTTAAGCGACTGCTGACCTGATGCCCAACCTGCTCCCCGGCGGTGTGTGGGGCTCCCGCCTCCCCCAAATCGTCACCAGCACGTGGTGGCCCCGGTCTTCCAGCCCGGGCCACTTCACCGCCTGCGGCCTAATCTCACGTAGGCCTTGACCTGGAGCATCCCTTGGGCTCCACATAGGTCGGAACGTGCCTGCGTCTGCATTTGCAATGTGTCCGCTCGGTCTTTCCCCGCACTGCGCCCCCGCAACACCCTCCTGTCCTGTTGCATCGTGACCCGAGAAGGGGGCCCACAGGGTGTCCATGCGGGGACTTTGATACTGTTTCTGGCCTAGAACGTCGGCGAGTTTTACAAACGTGCGACAGGAAGTTGAAATGAAAACACGGTCTCGCGTTGACGGAGGGGACAGAAACTGAGCTCGGATAGAGCCGAGCCACCAAGTGGACGTCCCAACCAAGAAGGCTCTGGGTGCGTCCCGATACTCGGGCTTGCCCCGGGTTCCTGCGGGTCTCTCTGCTCCTGCTCTTCTCTTCCCACCCTGCTTCTCCCCGTGGGCTGTCTCGGCCACTCGCCGCCGACGCGCGTGTCCGGGGCAGGGACGCATGATGGACAAGCCTCCGATTTAGCAGAGGAAGCAAGACGCTCCTGCACGGTCCTCGGGCAAATGCCCAGGGGAGGGCCCAGACCCACCCCCTCCCCCAACACTGGACCCCACAGAGAGGGGAAGGGGAGGGTCACGTCCTGGGGGAGGTGGGCGCTCTCTCCAGAACCAGACAGAGTGAGGCCCCCAAACACACACATGCCTCTTGCAAGACGCACAGCAGAGCGTCGGGAGCGGCAGACTCCGGTCCTGGGAGGCCTGATGTGTTCCCGCGCTCTGCGATTTCTCAGAACAGCGCGCTCACGTCTCCACGGTCCTAATGGGTGCTCTGTGCTGCATCTTTCCTGTATGAAAATTCACGAATAGGAACCCTGGGAGGGGTTGTAACTTTGAGCTGCAAAAACTTCCTTTCTGCTGTTTCATGATTTTTGTGGGTGATGCTTTTTTTTTTTTTTTTTTTTAGGATTTTATTTATTTATTTGACACACAGAGAGATCACAAGCAAGAGGTAGGCAGAGAGAGAGGGGGGAAGCAGGCTCCCCGCCAAGCAAAGAACCCGATGAAGGGCTTGATCCCAGGACCCTGAGATCATGACCTGAGCGGAAGGCAGAGGCTTTAACCCGCTGAGCCACCCAGGCGCCCTGATGCTTTTTTAAAAAGATTTTATTTATGTTAGAGAGATAGCAAGAGGGGACACAAGCACAGGGGAGCTGGAGAGGGAGAAGCAGGCTCTCCGTCGAGCAGGGAGCCCAATGCGGGGCTCGATCCCAGGACCCCAGGATCATGACCTGAACCAAAGACAGATGCTTCACCACCTGAACCACCCAGGCGCCCCCCTAATTACTCATGTAATGTTACACTTGGTTTCCACCGTGTCGTAGCAAAGACCTTCCAGAACTTGAATCATAAGGGTAGCACTGAATGTCCTTGCATGAACACAGCGTACTTGATTGAATCGGGTGCCCACGGAGGAAGGCTGAGCTGTTTCCGACGCATGGGCCAACTCTGCTGCGGGGAACACGCTGGTACACAAATACATCTTTCTGTGCCTCTCCGGTTCTGTTTTATTTCCTCCAGATATTCCCTATGTGTGGAATTGCCTGATAAAAGAGGCGGAGTGGTTGAAGGACCTGGGACGGCTCCGGCGAGCTGCTTTCCAGAAACGCGGAACCCACTTGTACCCCCATGCACCTGCACGGGTGCTGGTTCCCCACACGCTCCCCCAACCCTTACCAGGGCCTTCACAGCGGATTTTTAACTTAATTGGCAGCACGAGGTTTTAAAATTACAAAGACGCTCTGTCTGGGGATGAGTGTGCCCCGTGCCTACCTTCAAACTACTCATTTTTAGGGATCAGGCTGGGGTCCCAGTTCTGTGGCCAGTGTTGAGGCCAACATTGCGAACCCACTGTTGGGGGTTTCCACCCTGATGGGAGGAATTCAAACCAAGAAACAATTAAAGAACAACACGCCAATTAACTCAACGAAGAAACCCACATTCACTAGCAGGAAGTGATCAAGCTGGAAGGCGGAACGAGCCTGTAGAAGAGAGAAGGGGAGGGCACAGCTCGGCGGGGAGGGTAAGACAGAGGATTCTCTCCACGCGGCAATTAGGCAATTCATGTCAGTCATAAAAATGCTTGGGTGTTGTAATGAGCTTTTCACAACAAAATCAGTGATAAATTTTGATCAAAAGGAATCATGCTGATGAAGCCACAAGGAAGGCAGGCATTCTGGTGCACACTGAGCCCTGGTGCTTACTGCCTACTGACCCCCACTGCATAGTGACCCCGGGTCCATACTGACCCTTGGTGCCTGCTGACCCCTGATGCCTACTGACTCCTGGTGCATACGGTTCCCTACTGCATACTGACCCCTGGTCCATACTGTCCCCTGGTGCATATTGACCCCTCATACATACTGTCCTACTGCATACTGACCCCTGTTGCACACTGACTCCTGGTGCCTACTGTTTCCTACTGTAATAGTGACCCCTGGTGCCTACTGACCCCTGGTGCATACGGTTCCCTACTGCATACTGACCCCTGGTCCATACTGTCCCCTGGTGCATACTGTCCCCTACTACATACTGACACCGTGGTCCTTACTGTCCCCTGGTGCATATTGACTCCTGATACATACTGTCCTACTGCATATTGACCTCTGGTGCACACTGACCTCTGGCACACACTGAGCCCTGGTGCCTACTGACCCCTGGTGCATACTGTGCCCTACTGCATACTGACCCCTCACACACACTGACCCCTGGTGCATACTTACTCCTGGTGCATACTGTCCCCTGGTGCATACTGACCCCTCGTGCATATTGTCCCCTACTGCATACTGACCCCTGGTGCAAACTGACCCTGGTGCGTACTGTCTCCTGGTGCACACTGTCCTCTGGTGCACACTGAGCCCTGGTGCCTACTGTCTCCTGGCGCACACTGCCCCCGATACAAACTGCACCCACCATCTTTTTGCAAAGCCAACGGCAGTACAGAAGCTCCCGTACTATTGTCACAGCCTTGGGACCCAGGACCCGGCGCTCATCTCCTGCCCATGAGGATAATGTGTGCTCAAGTACGGTGGCATTTTCAGAGGTCAGCAGCAATCTGTTGTCCCCTCTCTCCCAGGTAAGGGACCCGGGCTCAGTCGCAGCACTATCCCACTGGCTTCAAGTCGCCCCTGCCTCAGCCTGCCATATCCCAGTCCCTCCCTGGCTGTCTCCACATTTGAGTAGCAGGCACAGCCTTCTGCATTCATCCTGCAAGTGTTGGAGGTTCCGCTGTGCCCCGGGCCCTCTCTAGGGGGTCCCCTGAGCGAACCAGCCGGGGCACACTGCCTGGCCTCTCGGACTTCACTAGTCCACACCGCACCACGCTGGTTCCGTATTTACGGCAAATCCTGACTGGGGGCTGTGGGTCCTCCTACCGCGTTCTTTTTTGAGATTGTGTTGATGACTCAAATTCCTTGGTATTTCCCCACAAATTTTAGAATGAGCTTGTATGTCTTTTTTTTTTTTTTAAGTGTGCGGAGATTATGAATGGGATTGTGTTCCATCCTTAGATCGATTTGGAGGGAATCGACGTCTTAAAAATAGCAAATCTTCCAATCCATAAACAGAATCTTCTTTATCTAAATCTTTAATTCCTCTCAGCAATAAAGAAATCAGAATTTACTGAGGGGAGACCAGGACCTGAATACTTTTATTATAGAAAATGTTTATAAAATTTAAGTTTTAAAAACTCGATTAAATGTTATCAAAGCTCAAAGCAAGCCAAGAGCTTAAATACTAAGTAACTCAGGAAACTACACTTTGTGTAAATGTATACATGCACAAGGGGGTGCCTGGGTGGCATTGCCTTCAGCTCAGGTCCTGACCCCAGGGTCCTGGGATAAGCCCTGATGGCTCCCTGCTCAGCGGGGAGTCTGCTTCTCCCTCTGCCTCTGCCACTCCCCCTGCTTGTGCTCTCTCTTGCATGCACTGTCTCTCTCAAATAAATAAATAAAATCTTTTAAAAAATAATAAAACATCGCACACAGTTCATGAGGTCAAAAATGGATCATTAAAACACTCTTCACTGCCAGCAAAAGACAGCAACGGCTCTCAGCGTCCTGGGTACCCTCGGAGGAAAGGCGCATGCACCCATGGACACACTGATCCCTTTTGGCTGCACAACAGAAGTAAAACCATATATTATTTGTAGAGGGTCGAGTAGTGGCCCCCAGAAAGACGTGACCAAGTTCTAGTCCCTGGGACCTGTGGGTGTGACCTTTTTGGGAAACAGGGTCTTTGCAGACATGACTGAGTGAAGGATCACAAGATGAGATCCTCCTGGGATGAGGCTGAGCCCTAAACCCAATGCCTGGCGTCCTTAATAAGGCTGAGGGGAGGGAGGTCCGAGGCACAAGGACCCAGGGGAGAAGGCCCTGTGAAGATGGGCGCCGAGAGTGGGAAGGTTCCTTGTGAGGCCAGGAATGGCCGGCGTCCTCCTGAGGAAGCTGGAAGAAGCGGGAAGGCTTCCCTCCTCGAGCCTCTGAAAGAAGCAGGCCCTGCCGACACCCTGATTTCAAACCAGTAGCCTCCACAACTGCAAGAAAGACTTCGGTTGTTTAAGCCCCCACGTTTGTGATGATTGGATATTGAGGCCCTGGGAAACGCAAGCAATGTCGTTCCACACTTAGGGGTTTTTTTTCCCACAGAGTAACACGCCACCTTGGAGATCTTAGGTGTCCACTCGGCTAGGCTATCAGCGCCCCGCACTCGATCAAACACGAATGGAGGTGTTTCTGTGAAGGTATTTTGCGGATGTGACTCACATCCACAACTGGTTGACTTGAGGTCAGGGAGATTACTCTGAATAACCCGGTGGGTCTGACCTAATCAGTTGAAAGACCTTAAGAACAGAGCTGAGGTTTTAGAGGAAGATGGCAGTCTGCCCATGGACAGCGGCTTCGGTACCCAGAGGTCCAGCCCGCCCTTCGGGACAGCCTGTCCTGGGACTTCCAACCTATCCAGGAGGCACCCCGGTGATTGTGTAAACCAATTCCTTGCAGGAAATCCCTTTATGTTTGGCATTTCTGGTCTTGGGGAGCAAGCTAGATAAAATCGAGGGTCCTCGTCTGTGCTTTCTGTGCTCACATTTCCCTGCCATCATCAAAGAAATGCTCTGGCATCATTGATGGCTCGGGTCACCGCTCCCGCTCCTGGGGGCTGCCACGGGCCACGGCTCTGTCTTCCTGCGGCAAGACTACCTAAGTATACATTTGCTGTGTGAGTGGCTCCAACCCCGCAGTCGCCTTGCAAATTCCTATGTGGCGGCCTCCTCACGACACGGCAGGTCCCAAGCCACCTGCTGAAGCTCTGAGGACACAGCCCTGCCATTCTGGGGCACAAGTTCTCCCGTCAGCGAGGACGGGAGCCTCTGAGAAGCGGGAACCCCAGGAAGCAGCTTGCCCTAAACGCCGAGGAACCGGAAGTGGTGACACGGAGAGCAGCCCGCTGGCGT
The DNA here is from genome assembly GCF_022355385.1 of Mustela nigripes. Lineage (NCBI taxonomy): Eukaryota > Metazoa > Chordata > Mammalia > Carnivora > Mustelidae > Mustela > Mustela nigripes. The sequence goes on along the minus strand of NC_081572.1, from coordinate 2,496,861 downwards.
CTGGAGCCAGGACAGGGAAATACCGGTGCTCAGCCCCAGGGGGGGACTATCCCATCAAAATACCCCAAAGACCATGACCACCACGGTCGGCGCCTGGAGCTACTCCTGTGTACTTGCGGGAACCCAGCCGGGGCGGACCAAAAGGGGCCGGGGCCAAGGACCACCCGCGCTCTGTGGGTTCAATGATGAGCCTTCTCACAGCCATCCCAGACCTTGGGGGCAGGCCTGCGTCTCTGCAGAGAAACTTGGGATCTGAAGCAGGGCCACTCGCTGCAGCAGGGGCAGGACACCCACCGGGGCCGCTCACCAGCTGTCCGTCAGCTTCTAGTTCAACAAGCCACCATACACTCAACCACGGAACCACGGAGAAGGTCAAAGGGACAAGGCCGGTCTATGGGTTTGATGGGACAGAACCCTCAGGGCACCTCGTTAGGAGAAACAAAGCAGCGTAGAGAACCCCCTGCGCAGGACCAAGGGGAAACCACGGGAGGGCAGGAGGGGAGGAAACGCTCTGGGCATCCTTGCGGGGAGGCGGGCACCGAATGCCCCCAGGAGGAAATCTAAGAATTTTCTAGATTGCTTCCAAAATGGAGAACCAAGTTGTTGGGGACCGGATGGAGGGAGGTTTCTCCGTCTGTATCTGCTGAACTTCAGGACTTGGCACCCCTGGGCCCGCCCCACTCTCCTCGCTTGGTTGGCAGCCACGAAGGCAGAGGCTGGGGTGGGGGCTGGGGGCAGGGCTCAGAGGCAGCCGTGAGGCTGGGGGGTGCACAGGCCAGGCGCTGTTCTTCACTAGCGGGAGCCCAGGTTCACACCAGCGAACCCAAACACGCCTTTGGTCCTCTGAGCCCCTCTGGGCTCACTTGCAAAGTGGAATTTCCACAGCGCCTTCAGGTTCAAACACTCCTGACACTGAATGCAATTCTAGTTCTCACTGAGATGTTCCCCAGCAAGTAGCAGAGAAAGGGGCTTTTTAAAAAAATGTATCCTTTGGGAGCCCCTGGGTGGCTCAGTCGGTTAAGCATCTGCCTTTCGCTCATCACGATCCCAGGGTCCTTGGGGGTCTGCTTCTCTCTCTGCCCCTTCCACTCACTCTCAAATGAATGAATAAAATGCTTTAAAACATTAGAATAACATACAAATTAAAAGTAATTGTGTCCTTTGGATGTATCTTCATATTCTTTCATCAAAAAACAGCAGGACTGGTCGGTTGAGGGACCAAACTCTTAGTTTCGGCTCAGGTCAGGATCTCAGGGTCGTGGGATGGAGCCCCGTGTCGGGCTCCCTGCTGGGGCAGGAGTCTGCTCCAGGTTCTCTCTCCCTCTCCCTCCATCCCTCCCCTCGTCATGTGCGCACGCGCTCTCTCTCTCCTGCTCTCTCTCTAATAAATAAATAGATAAATATCTTTCTTTTTTTTTAAAGGCTTATATTCATTTATTTGACAGAGAGAGAGCACAAGCAGGGGGAGCAGCAGGTTCCCCGCTGAGCAGGGAACCCGATATGGGGCTCAATCCCAGGACCCTGGGACCACGACCCCAGCCAGAGGCAGACACCGATGAACCACCAGGTGCCCCTAAATATCACCTCTTTAAAAAAAAAAAAAAGGCAGCAATGTTTTAAAAAAGGCAATGGAAATCTCTTGTTTTGTGTGAACTAAATGACATCTCTTTGTTTGGGTTCTTTCAGACAAAAGGTGTCTCAAGAGGGCATTGAGATGGGACTCGTGTTTGACCCAGAGGGGGATTTGCAGCCCAGGTCTCGGACCCCATCCCCCGAGCCTGTGGCGAGCTCAAAGGACTGATAGAGGACGCTTGAGATCACCTCCGGCAGCCAGGAAGAACAATTAGCAAACTCATAAATGGGCTTTCGCTTGCCGTTTTGAAACCCCAAACTAATTAATGGCTTTCGAGTAAGGGCTTCACCCCAGATTCTAGAACTTTGTTAAGTGTAAGTCATTTTTAAATTTGTGAGAATAACGCGTTTCGCACTGGAAAAAAAAAAAAAAACTGCGCTCATAAAATCGTTTTACGTACGAACAATTCTGCAAAAAAAAAGCAGATGTGGGACGTGCGACAGACGTGATTGATCTGTGTTAGGAAACCACCGAAATCCAAGCATCGAGCACTTTTGGGTGAACTTCTAGCTCCCAGGTCTGCCGTTCACACGGGGACAGACTCAAGCCCATCCATCTGGGGCAGGAGTGTAAATCAGAGCAGACCCTCGGGGACTGCTGGGCAATTCTGAACAAAACCAGCAGATCCCCGTGCCCTTTGATGCACAGTCTAGGCTTGCCATTGTAGACGTGCCGGCGCCCTGCACGGGCAAACATAAAGGCGTTCATCGCCGCACTGACCCTAACGGGGAGATGCTGGAATCTCAGACTGACTTGACTGCAAAATTAATAAACGGCACCGTTTAAGATAAAAGCCTTCTGCAGTGGGGGCTCTCCCACGGGGGGCTGTGGTGTGGTCTCTAAGGCAACCTCGTAAAGTGGTTGGTTAACTGTCCCCTTCTCACTGCTTGTGACGGTGTTCGTTAGTGTCCCCTGCCCCAAGCGCCCGAGGCGGGGAGGTCCGGCTTGGGCGGGGCTCCTTCCACACCCGGCCTGGCCGCCCCCACCGGGCACCTGTGGAAAGGACAGGACCGGACCCAGGGGCAGATCTGAAGTCATCTAGGAGTCCTTTCCTTCCCATGTGGAAGGAGGGCGGGGACAAGCTGCCCTAGGCAAGACACGTTCTCAACAACGGAGCTGCGGACAGCTTCGGGGGTCTCCTGGGTCTCTGGGCTGAGGTCAGTATTTGCGAGGCGTGCCCAGGGAATCCTTAGGCAAGCCGAGGAGTTGGGGACTCCCACGGGCGCCCTAGCCGTGCTTATTTTCACTTGGGTTCTGACACCTAAACACTGTCTCACGCATACACAGTACTTACCCTCTGCACACACGAAGACAGAGTCCCGTGACACGGCTCGCCGGTGGGCCACACCTCGGTCTTGCCCACACGAGGGGACCCGGGGCGGGGGGCAAATCATCACGTTACATGTTAAAGACGCTGCAGTGTAGTGTTGCAGACCCTGAGCCCCTCCACACAAACTGCCCGGTGGACGCGGCGACGGGTCCTCCTTTCGTAGCCAACCATGACTGCAGTCAGCACCCAGCATCTGTGGGAACCAAGAGGTGCCCTGAAAGCTGCTTTGTAAGGCACGACTCCTGGTGCTTAGTTTTCGTGGTCCAGTGGGGCAGAGCACGGGATGCTGGCTTCATCTCAAGCCTGGACTTCCTTCCCATCAGGAGCGACCCCGCCATTCCTTGCTCCCAACCCAACTTCTCGGTTCACCAACACTGCTGTTCCCATCTGAGCGACATCTCGGACACCAGTGAGCTCATGCTCGCCCTCGGCTCTGCCGCTTGCATGGAGAGGAGAGGACATTCAACGAAGGATTTGGTCTGAACGCACACCTAGACGCCTGCGTGCCTAGTGTCCTTCCGTACATGCTGCAAACACCCTCGCATGTAGGAAAACCTACACGAGAGTAGAAGCAAACTGCGCGTGCCTCAGCATTCATTCAGGTACCTGCGCTACTTCTGCCGGTAGTGGGATCACAGGCTACCCCCCGGCATCCCTGTGGGCCTGGACCGTCCATGTATATGACCTCCAGCTACGGAGGAGAGGACGATGACAACTCTGTTACTTAAAATTAAATACAATTGAAAATTCAATTCCTGGGGTGCCTGGGTGGCTCAGCGGGTTAAAGCCTCTGCCTTCAGCTCAGGTCACAGTCTCGGGGGCCTGGAATTGAGCCCGGCATCGGGCTCTCTGTTCAGCGGGGAACCTGCTTCCTCCTCTCTCTCTCTCTGCCTGCCTCTCTGCCTACTTGTGATCTCCGTCTGTCAAATAAATAAATAAAATCTTTAAAATAAATATTCAAGATAAATAAATCTTTTTAAAAAATAAAAATAAAAAAAATTTAAAAAAAAAATAAAATAAATATTCGATTCCTCTGTAGCACTGGCCACATGTCCCAACGGCTGATGGCAGAGGAAGAGAAGAGGGCAGGTAGGTACCAGCTACGCCCATCATCTCGGAAAGGTCTCTCTGGACCTCGCAGCTACGCACTACAGATTCCGTCTGTGCCTGCCGGGATGACAGCAAGTGCTGAGTAAGTCTTTGTTGGATGAGTAAGAAAATAATGAGTTCAAACTTGTCTTAGTAATTCTTAAATGGGACAGTCAAAACGGAAGGCAGAATCTGCTATGGCCCAAACCCGTATGTTGACATAATCAGATTCGCTGGAATTGTTTCGAAACTCCCTTCTTCCAGTTTTGTCTTTAAGGGGACCCTTCACAAATTTTGGATCAACCCTCCCCCTATTTAACTGCTCCTTTAATTCTAGTCAAAGTCGGTCATATCGTTGTCTCCAAGTAAATGATCTGACCGCTATTTTACCCAAACTGGGTGTTTGAAGTTGAACGGATGAGGTATGTGTTAAACTTTCCAGGAAATTGATTCTTGTTTCATAAATTAGGATCAAATTCTAGACAAACTTATTTCTAAGGACAAGAAAGAATTCCCCCCTTTTAAGCTTCCTTTCCCTAAAAATAATCATCATCATCACCACCATCATCAAGTATCCCAGGGAGCCATGGGTCACCAAGAGGAAACCAGAAACTTCCAGGACAAAACCCTCACACTCCAGATAAATTCCGCAAGGAAACCTGAGTGGAAACTGATCCAGCTGTTTTTAGGATTACAATAAATACACCTTTGTCTTCAACTCCACACTTTACTGCCTAGTTCCAGAAGACAAGGTTACGGAAAGAGCTGGAGATTAGAAGCGACTGTCTGCACCCCAGGATCGCAGCTGTCATCCCAAAAGGAGGGTTCTGGGCTGGGGCCCCTCCAGAGTGAGCCACCATTTGCACCCCCAAGGGAGTCCTCCCCTCTTTCCCTCCTTCGAAAGCAGAATCTAAGTTTGCAAATGTTACCCAAAGTCTCTCCAGGATATCAAAGGAATGTAACATATTTAGCCAAATCAAGTGCAGAACATGCCAGAAATTGAAAGATGGGCTTCCGCAGTTCCCAATTTTTACAGCAGGCGTTTCCTTTAAACCAACAACAAAAACAGCAACAGAAGGTACATTTCTTCTGCAGAATCTTTATAAATATGGCTCTAACGAGCAAAAATTCCTTTTAGACATTTTCCTGCAGCAAGACACGACTTCCTGACCTGCCCCGCAGAGAGAGCACGGTGCGGCTGCCTTCAAGGCAGAACAAAACCACAAAATGGATTTTCAAGGGGTTAAATTCGATGCAGGAAGACTTAGGGCTGGCGCGGGGCTCCCCTACCACGAGTCTGACTTGGTCTGATTCAGGACCCAGGGGACTGAAGGGGCAGCACGGACCTCAGCAGAGGGGAAGAAACGGCAGCCTGCCCACGACCCCCTGGGCTGCAGGCCACCCTCGAGTGCGCGAGGTCTCCCCCGGGGCGCGTGCAGTCGCGCCCAGGACATGGCCCCGAATCCCAGCGGGCCGATTGGAGACCCGGTCCCAGGTTAGAACCACGTCCTCAAGCCTCGCCCCCGCCCCGCACTCACTGCCCCAGAACCGAGGCAGAAAGCAGGGAAGGGCGCAGTTGCTTCTCCCTGCCCGCCCCGAGTCTTGGGGACCGGGCTCCACCCCTGCAGCCCCAAGAAGGAACCCGGGCAGCTCGCCTCCGCCGGGCGCCTCTTCCCTCTCGCCTTCGGGGGAAACATGCCAGACGGCCCCCCGCCCCAGCACGGGGTCTCCCGTTCCCTCCCCGCCCCGGGCCCGCGGGGCTCCCGCGCAAAGCAAGAGACGCCTGCCCCACACCGAGGGGCCCCGCGCGGGAGGGGAGAGGCCGGGAGGGGCCCCGCAGCAGCGCCCCTCGGAGGCCGGGGCAGGAAGCGGCCCGCTTCCCCCCTTCGGGCCTGAACAATGGCCCTTTGCCGGGAAAGTGAAGCTCGGAGAAGGGCGGGCGCCCCGGGGAGCGGGCCGGGGGCGGGCGCGCGGCCCCCGGGTCCCAGGTCCCCCGGACGCCCACTCCTGCCCGCTAGGGATCGGCCCGCGCCCGCGACCCGGCCCGGCCCCCCCGCGCGCGGGACCCCAGCGCAGCGCGCCAGGCCG